>NC_069503.1:220060764-220118264 GCF_027579735.1 Bombina bombina | reverse complement strand
TCTGCGCGCAGAGGCAATAGCCAACAAAAAAGGAACCTTCTAAGAGAACACTTTAATGTCAACAGTATGCATAGGCTCAAACGGAGCCTGCTGCAAAACACTAAGAACAAGATTGAGGCTCCAAGGCGGAGCTCCAGATCTAAACACGGGTCAGATCCTAGCAAGAGCTTTAACAAAGGACTGCACATTCGGAAGCTCAGACAATCTTTTGTGCAGTAACACCTACAGGGCCGATATCTGTCCCTTCAGGGAACTAGCAGATAGGCCCTTCTCCAGTACATCCTGGAGGAAAGCTAAAATTATGGCAACCTTAACCTTATGCCAGGAAAAGCCACGCTCTTCACACCAGTACAAGTAAGTTTTCCACACTTTCTGGTAGATATGAGTAACTGGCTTATGTGCTTGAACCAGAGTGTCGATAACACTCTGAGAACCCTCTTTTGGCTAAGACTAAGCGTTCAATCTCCACGCAGTCAGCCTCAGAGAATCTAGATTTTTATAAACGAAGGGAGCCTGTATCAGCAGATCTCTGCGACTAGGTAACCTCCACTGAGATGAGGACATCCCCACCAGATTTGCGGCCACGAAGGAGCAATTAGAATCACAGATGCTCGCTCCTGCTTGATGCGAGCCACCACACGAGGGAGAAGCGGTAATGGAGGGAAAAGATATGAGACTGAACCTCCATGGTACTGATAAGGGCATCTATCAATTCCGCATGAGGATCCCTCGACCCGTACCTGGGTAGCTTAGTATTGAGGCAGAATGCCATGAGATCTATCTCCGGTGTCCCCCACTCGCTGCATATCTCTGCAAACACCTCGGGGTGAAGAGACCAGTCCCCTGGGTGAAAGGATTGCCTGCTGATGAAGTCCGCTTCCCAGTTGTCCACACCCGGAATGTGGTTCGCTGATAGCGTACATTTGTGAGTCTCCGCCCACTCTGAGATACTTCTCTCAACACCAAGGAACTTCTCGTTCCCCCTTGATGGGTAACGTAAGCAACCGAGGTTATGAACCCAGAAGGGGCCAAGCCTTCAAGGCATTGAAGATAGCCCAGAGGTCCAAAATATTGATCGAAAGGAAGGACTTCTCCTGTGTCCACAGACCTTGTGCCTTCTTGCACCCGAAACGGCTCCCCAGCCGAAAAGGCTTGCATCCGTAGTCACAATCTCAAAAAGCACGTGCCTTGGGATAGTTGATCTGGACAGAGCCACCAGGAGAGCGAGTCTCTCGACAGGCTGTCCAGCACAATCTGTTGAGACACCATGAGTCCGATTACCTCCATACACTAAGCCACTGAGTGTCTTGAGGAGGCCTGGAGGGAAAGACATGCAACGTCTCTGATCTGTGAGGAATATTCTCATGGATATGGATTCTATTATAGTTCCCAGGAAATTCACCCTTGTACAAGTTTATCTTCCATCCATGTGATCGAAGAAGACTGAGAAGGTACTCCAAATGTTTTTCCACTAGACAAAAAGATGGTGCCTGTACCAAGATATCGTCCAGGTAAGGCTCTACTGGAATACCTTGTGTTCTGGCAACACCTAGAAGAGCCCCCAGAACCTTTGTAAACATCCTTGTAGCTAGGCCAAAATGGAAGAGCTATGAACTGGAAGTGCTTATCCAGAAAAGCAAACCACAGGAACTGAAAATGCTCCCTGTGAATAGTGACGTGAAGGTACGCATCCTTCAGGTCCATTGTGGTCAAACTGTCCTTCCTGAACAAGAGACAGGATTGACCGTATTGTTTCCAACTTGGAACTTGTTTAGGCACTTTAGGTCCAGAATTGGACGGGAAGTTTCCTCCTTCTTTGGAACCACAAAAAGGTTTGAATAAAAACCCAAACCTCTTTCTGCTGTAGGTACCAGGACAATAACTCCTAGAGGAGAGATCCCGTACGCATCCTAAGAAGGCAGCCCTCTTTCCTGGTCTTGTCGAAAGACTGGAGAGTAGGAATCTGCCCTTGGGCGGATGAGACTTGAATCCTATCCTGTATCCTTGAGATACAACCTCCAAAAGCCAAGGATCCTGTACATCCTGAAACCAAGCATCTGAATAAAGAGACAGTCTGCCCCCTACTCGATCCGATCCCGGATCGGGGGCCGCCCCTTCATGCCGATATGTTCTCAGTGGGCTTTTCAGTCTGTTTGGACTTATTCCAGGAGTGAGCTGGCTTCCAAGTACTCTTGGGCTGCTCAGACTTGGAAGAGAACTGCTGTTGCGACTTGTCAGCACGAAAGGAACGAAAATTAGACAGTTTCAGTCACTTAGGCCTATTCTACTTATCCTGCTCTAAGAAAGCCCCTTTCCCTCCAGTAACTGTAGAGATAATTGAGTCCAGCCCTGGACCGAATAAAATCTTACCCTTGATGGGAAGAGAAAAGAGTCTGGATTAAGAAGTCATATCCGCAGACCAAGACTTCAACCAGAGAGCCCAGCAGGCTGGAACCGCAAAGCCAGCAGCCTTAGAGTTTATGCTAATAATCTGCATATTCGCGTCAAAGATGGAGTTAGCAATCCTCAGTGCCTTAATTCTCTCCTGATTATCCTCGAGGGGAGTCTCCACCTCAATGAGCTCCAAGAGAGTGTAGTAGGTAGCTGTTCCAGCAACTGCGGCTACAGCTGCCGCCGGTTAAATAAAAACCGGGTATGTTGAAACATCTTCCTCAGAAAAGTTTCCATTTTTTTTATCCATAGGCTCTCTAAAAACATAATTTATGCTTACCTGATAAATTCCTTTCTCCTGTAGTGTAGTCAGTCCACGGGTCATCCATTACTTATGGGATATTAACTCCTCCCCAACAGGAAGTGCAAGAGGATCACCCAAGCAGAGCTGCTATATAGCTCCTCCCCTCTACGTCACACCCAGTCATTCGACCGAAAACCAAACGAGAAAGGAGAAACTATAGGGTGCAGTGGTGACTGGAGTATAATTTAAAATTTAGACCTGCCATAAAAAACAGGGCGGCCGTGGACTGACTACACTACAGGAGAAAGGAATTTATCAGGTAAGCATAAATTATGTATTCTCCTGTTAAGTGTAGTCAGTCCACGGGTCATCCATTACTTATGGGATACCAATACCAAAGCTAAAGTACACGGATGACGGGAGGGACAGGCAGGATCTTTATACGGAAGGAACCACTGCCTGAAGAACCTTTCTCCCAAAAACAGCCTCCGAAGAAGCAAAAAAGTGTCAAATTTGTAAAATTTGGAAAAAGTATGAAGAGAAGACCAAGTTGCAGCCTTGCAAATCTGTTCAACAGAGGCCTCATTCTTAAAGGCCCAAGTGGAAGCCACAGCTCTAGTAGAATGAGCTGTAATCCTTTCAGGAGGTTGCTGTCCAGCAGTCTCATAGGCTAAACGTATTATGCTACGAAGCCAAAAGGATAGAGAGGTAGCAGATGCTTTTTGACCTCTCCTCTGTCCAGAATAAACGACAAACAGGGAAGAAGTTTGGCGAAAATCTTTAGTTGCCTGTAAATAAAATTTCAGGGCACGGACTACGTCTAGATTGTGCAGAAGTCGTTCCTTCTTTGAAGAAGGGTTAGGGCACAATGATGGAACAACAATCTCTTGATTGATATTCTTGTTAGTGACTACCTTAGGTAAGAACCCAGGTTTAGTACGCAGAACTACCTTATCTGAATGAAAAATCAGATAAGGAGAATCACAATGTAAGGCTGATAACTCAGAGACTCTACGAGCCGAGGAAATAGCCATTAAAAACAGAACTTTCCAAGATAACAGCTTGATATCAATGGAATGAAGGGGTTCAAACGGAACCCCCTGTAAAACGTTAAGAACTAAGTTTAAGCTCCACGGTGGAGCTACAGTCTTAAACACAGGCTTAATCCTAGCCAAAGCCTGACAAAAAGCCTGAACGTCTGGAACTTCTGACAGACGTTTGTGTAAAAGGATGGACAGAGCTGAGATCTGTCCCTTTAAGGAACTTGCAGATAAACCCTTTTCTAAACCTTCTTGTAGAAAAGACAATATCCTAGGAATCCTAACCTTACTCCATGAGTAACTCTTGGATTCGCACCAGTGTAAGTATTTACGCCATATCTTATGGTAAATCTTCCTGGTAACAGGTTTCCTAGCCTGTATTAAGGTATCAATTACTGACTCCGAAAATCCACGCTTTGATAAAATCAAGCGTTCAATTTCCATGCAGTCAGCTTCAGAGAAATTAGATTTTGATGTTTGAAAGGACCCTGAATTAGAAGGTCCTGTCTCAGAGGCAGAGACCAAGGTGGACAGGATGACATGTCCACTAGATCTGCATACTAGGTCCTGCGTGGCCACGCAGGCGCTATTAGAATCACTGATGCTTTCTCCTGTTTGATCCTGGCAATCAAACGAGGAAGCATCGGGAAGGGTGGAAACACATAAGCCATCCTGAAGGTCCAAGGTGCTGTCAAAGCATCTATCAGGACCGCTCCCGGGTCCCTGGACCCGTAACAAGGAAGCTTGGCGTTCTGGCGAGACGCCATGAGATCCATATCTGGTTTGCCCCAACGTCGAAGTATTTGGGCAAAGACCTCCGGATGAAGTTCCCACTCCCCCGGATGAAAAGTCTGGCGACTTAGGAAATCCGCCTCCCAGTTCTCCACTCCTGGGATGTGGATCGCTGACAGGTGGCAAGAGTGGGACTCTGCCCAGCGAATTATCTTTGATACTTCCATCATCGCTAGGGAACTCCTTGTCCCTCCCTGATGGTTGATGTAAGCCACAGTCGTGATGTTGTCCGACTGAAACCTGATGAACCTCAGAGTTGCTAACTGAGGCCAAGCCAGAAGGGCATTGAGAACTGCTCTCAATTCCAGAATGTTTATTGGAAGGAGACTCTCCTCTTGAGTCCACGATCCCTGAGCCTTCAGGGAATTCCAGACAGCGCCCCAACCTAGTAGGCTGGCGTCTGTTGTTACAATTGTCCAGTCTGGCCTGCTGAAGGGCATCCCCCTGGACAGATGTGGCCGAGAAAGCCACCATAGAAGAGAATCTCTGGTCTCTTGATCCAGATTCAGCGTAGGGGACAAATCTGAGTAATCCCCATTCCACTGACTTAGCATGCACAATTGCAGCGGTCTGAGATGCAGGCGTGCAAAAGGAACTATGTCCATTGCCGCTACCATTAAGCCGATTACCTCCATGCATTGAGCCACTGACGGGTGTTGAATGGAATGAAGGACACGGCAAGCATTTAGAAGCTTTGTTAGCCTGTCCTCTGTCTCAGACATGTTTAACAAACTAGCAATTAGACTAGCAAGCTTGGAAATACTTTTCAACTAAATTTACAAGCAATATGCAAAACGTTACTGTGCCTTTAAGAAGCACAGAAAAACTGTCACGGTTGACAATGAACCGGATTAGTTATAGAAACCAAATTTTCACAGTAAAAGCATAAATTTAGCAAAGGATTGCACACATTAGCAATGGATGATTAACCCTTAATATCAGAAAAAACGTATAACAATTGAAAATATAAGCGTTTTTATCACAGTCAAAGCACAGTCTCACAGGTCTGCTGTGAGTGATTACCTCCCTCAAAACTAGTTTTGAAGACCCCTGAGCTCTGTGGAGACGTCCTGGATCATGCAGGGAGAAAAAGGCAGACTGTGACTGAATTTCTGATGCGTAGTAAAAGCGCCAAAATAGTCCCCTCCCACTCACAATACAACAGTGAGGGAAGCTCAGCCATGTGGAAAATAATGCCCAAAACAATTTTTCACCAAGTACCTCAGATAATTAAACGATTTAACATGCCAGCAAACGTTTAAAATCTAATTTATGAAATGTCATTAAAAGCCTGCTGCTAGTCGTTCACACTGCAAGTTAGGCTAAAAGTTATATGCATACAGTATTTTCCCAGTGAAGTGCCATTCCCCAGAAATACTTAAGTGTAAACATACATACATATCAGCCTGATACCAGTTGCTACTACTGCATTTAAGGCTGTACTTACATTATATCGGTATTAGCAGTATTTTCTCAGTCAATTCCATTCCTTAGAAAATAATATACTGCAACATACCTCTTTGCAGGTGAACCTGCCCGCTGTCCCCTGATCTGAAGTTACCTTACTCCTCAGAATGGCCGAGAACAGCAAATGGATCTTAGTTACGTCCGCTAAGATCATACAAGAAAAACTCAGGTAGATTCTTCTTCAAATTCTGCCTGAGAAGAAAAACAACACACTCCGGTGCCGTTTTAAAATAACAAACTTTTGATTGAAGATATAAAAACTACCACAGTCCTCTCACACATCCTATCTATTAGTTGGGTGCAAGAGAATGACTGGGTGTGACGTAGAGGGGAGGAGCTATATAGCAGCTCTGCTTGGGTGATCCTCTTGCACTTCATGTTGGGGAGGAGTTAATATCCCATAAGTAATGGATGACCCGTGGACTGACTACACTTAACAGGAGAAAGAAGAACTAAGAGGGATAGTAGTATGCTTGGCCAGCGTGGAGATAGCGCCATCCACCTTCGAGATGGAGCCCCACAAATCTAATTGAGAGTCAGGGACCGGGAACAATTTTTTAAAAGTAGACGAGGGTGGAAAAAGAAGTTCCTACTCTTTCCCATTCATTACTAATAATGTTAGTCATCTTAACTGGCACAGGAAAAGTCAGAGTGACCTTCCTATCTTTGTAAACCCTGTCTAATTTAAGGATTTTAGGCTCCTCAGGGAGTGTAGCCTTCAATAAAAAACTCAGATGCTTAATTTTAAATCTAAAGGAGGGTTTAGAAAATGGTCTCGGACTCAAAAAGTTCACCCTCTGAAGATAGAGATTGATTCATCCTCGGATAGCTGGGATATAGTAGCTAAATCCGACAAATATTTAGATGACTCTAGGTCAGGAGAACTATGTTTAACCTTTCTCTTTCGTTTGTTAGAGCAAGGTAAGGCACTCAAGGCCGCAGGCACCGGCGATTGTAAAGTCCACTGGAAAAAAGTCCCCTCCAGATGGAGGATTAGATGAGTCGCGGGGATTCCTGAGAAGTAGACCGCTCAGAAGGGCTAATAGCGCTGAATATTAGTAGGCTTGTCTCCCTTCTTAGACTTCAGAACAGTGTTTAGGCAAAAAGAAACAAAATTGAGCAGGTGGGCAAACCACAGCCTCCTCACAATATAAACAGGAATTAATCAGCACAGAAGGAGTGGAACCTTCTAATGTAGTATAAGAGTCCTTCATATCTTCGTATATAACCACAGGAGGACAACTAAAAAAACACTTATTTAAAAAACAGCACCTTAAGCTGGGGCACTCACTACTTCCTAGACCCAGACAGCTAACAGTGAAAACGCTCTCCTCAGGAATGGTGTCTGCAGCAGGATCTTAGGAAATGAAAGAGACTGCACCAGGTCACGTGGTACGTTAGACTGGACTTCCCCTGCTATGAAAAAGGGTGCCAAGCTATTATGAGCTGCGCAAAATAACAAGTAAAACATGTTTGTTCAAAAACTTTTCCTGCATCTCCAGACTTTAAATTTCATCAATACTCTCACTGAGTGGTTGACATGATTACTTAAAACTCCAGTCCTTTCTCGAAGGGATCATACCCAATACAGGACTATCCAAATCTTCTGACACTTCTCTGCCACCTCCTATAGTGATGAAATGCAAAGAATGACCGGGGGATAGGGGAAGTGGGAGGGATATTTAAGCCTTTGGCTGGGGTGTGTCTGCCTCCTCCTGGTGGCCAGGTGTTGTATTTTCCAACAGTAAGGAATGAAGTCGTGGACTCTCCCTGCCTTATGGAAGGAAATGATGCTAGTGCTGTATGCTGAAGACTCCCTTTATATTTATTGATACAGTGTCAGGTAACCAGTACAATAAACAAAACCTGTTTACAAAGTACAAATCAAAACATATCTATACTCATACCAAGTGAGAAGACAGATATTGAAAACCAGAAGTACAAACCCCTGATGCAAGGTGTGCTGAGAAAACTTATGGAACTTACAGAAGGAAATCACTCTTTTTGGAGCAAGATCCTTGTGTGTTGCACTTTCACTAGAAGAAATCTGGTTCCTGAAAGAGTCATATGCGCATTGCTGCGGCCATATTCAGCATTTGTTTTAAAACAAAACTAAAAAAATGAACGTCTATTAGCAAATGACAATCATACCTTTGGGATCTATACGTAACCTCTTTGTGCCTTGCTTGACCTAGTCATTTAGTTTTCAGTATTACCTAAAATAAAGTTAAACAAATGTTGGACTCCTGGCACCCAGTAAACACCATTGGCATTTTTTCCAAGAGGCAAAAGTGGTTGCTTTCCACTTTCAGCCATTCCTGGGCAGTCTGACCCAAGGACAAGAAGTTTAAACTAATGCTGCATATTTAAGTACCTAAATATCACACAGAAAAACTTAATTCTCACCATTCCATTCAGTGTCGTACAGCAAGGCACTTTACACTGTACCATTTAGTAACACTAATGATCCAGGATAAGCTACTTCATATTCAAAGCCTCTATACTGACACTCTACCACATTCTGTTTCCAAACCTCATTTGCACCAAACACTATTTTCTTATTGTTCCCTAAGTAATCACTCTGTTCACCCTGCCTTATATCAGACTTATTCCCCTTCCCTTCTGTGTCCTTTACCTCTCCTTTATATTGTAAGCTGGAGAGCAACTCTACCTGATGGCCACTTTGTATGTAAGTGAACTACTATTAGTGCTCAAGGGTAGTGCATTCCTCTTCTTTTGTATAAATCAGCTATTGCACTGTTTATTATGCACCTCTTTTGCTCTCTCTCTCCCTCTCTTTTGCTCTTTATCCCCCCTCTTTTGAGCACTCTCTCACATCTGCACGGCCCCACCCACGTCTCGACCCGTCCAGCCTGCATCACCACATGCCACTCAGGTCAGTCTGTTGAAGGCCAGGTGTGTTTGTCCTTGCGCAGTCTCTACTGCGCATGACAGAGAGAGATAGATAAATATATATGTAGAGACGAGTGCACTCTCACAAACAGAATACACTTGCCAGGGTGCTGAGTAAAATTTAAAATATATGTATAGAAGTAAACAGATCTCACTGGGCTTGACTTCAAAAAGTGTCCTTTATTCCAATAAATAGGACAAAGCCTTACACAGTTATCTTTACATTACATATAATCAGCAATAGCAAGCAATCAGCTAATAATTGTTCAAACAGATAATAGTGCAAATCAATTCAAATAACTCCAATCAATCTAGGACTAAGGGCTAGATTTATCAGTCATTCTCCTATAATCCCGCTCAAAATAACGCATATGCACTGATCCCCATATTCAGTAAACTACTGTGCGCCTTTAATTGCGCAAATCTGAAAGTAATCTGTTCGCCTTGGCGCACGGGTGCGCTCCAACAGTTCTAATACACACATTGCTTACAGACGTAATTTTAGATGCAGACATAGAAATACGACTTGCGCCGATAGGGAAATTAAATTTCGGCTTCAATTGCGTGTGGTATATTTTACCATACAGACTGAGGCGAACACCATTATAATACATGCTTTTACATCTTGTGATGCAGTACTTTCTTCTTTTAACTAATTTTTCAAAGGCTCAGCGACAAAAAGACTTATTGCAAGAAATCTGCACTTCCACAGGCGCATATGGGTACCAACAGCTTTATTTATATATATATATATATATATATATATATATATATTTATTTATTTTTGTGATCTTAAATTATCAACATATGGCAAAAACATCACAGAAACATTATATATTATAAATATAAGCTAAATAGTTAACAAAAAAACACTTTTTTTAATAATCAAAACATGGCGGCGTAAATATTTATAGGGATGTACTGTGATAAATAGGGAGTAAATGCTTTTGCTGACAGGCGAAATATATCATTATTATGCCCCAGCTCGCCTGCGCAAAGTTACTTCTATTTTTTTTATAAATCCAGGCGCACATGTGCGCTTCTCCGGAGGCAAGCAGGGGCGCAGTTACAGGCGAAGCACATACAGAGTTCGCCTAGACTTTGATAAATCTACCCCTAAGTGTAAATAATAAGCTCAACACTATATCATGCAAAGCATAGCCTCAAATCATCTGATTTAATATAAACAATCCAAATGATGACTGCTATAATTTCTGGGCTGCACAGGTGATCTAATCCACATAAACCAGGAGTAGCTGTAAGCTTAAAGGGAAATAAAACAGGTTGAGATCTGTGCATATCCTAAAAGGGCTAATTAATTAAAAATAGTTTGCATTAAAAAATTCTAGAATTCTAACAGTCAATCTGAATTAAGGTTGAAAAAAATCCTATTCTATTGGCTGTTCCAATCAGCCAATAGAATGCGAGCTCAATCCTATTGGCTGATTGGATCAGCCAATAGGATTGAAGTTCAATCCTACCTAGTTAAAATAAATACAAACTTGCCTGTAATATATTCTACCTAGTTAAAATAAATACAAACTTGCCTGTAAAATAAAAATAAACCCTAAACTAGCTACAATGTAACTATTAGTTATATTGTAGCTAGCTTAGGGTTTATTTTATAGGTATTTAGTTTTAAATAGGAATAATTTAGTTAATGATAGGAATTTTATTTAAATTATATGTAAGTTAGGGGTGTTAGGGTTATACTTAATTATAAAGGGTTAATAAATTTAGAATAGTGGCGGCGATGCTGGGGGGGCAGATTAGGGGTTAATAATATTTAACTAGTGTTTGCGAGGCAGGAGTGCGGAGGTTTAGGGGTTAATATGTTAATTCTAGTGGTGGCAATGTCCGTAGCAGCAGATTAGGGGTTAAAAAATGTATTATAGTGTTTGCGATGCGGGAGGTAGTTTATGGGTGTTAGTGTACTTTTTTATCTACAGCGTTGTAGTGTAAAACTCATAAACTACTGACTTTCAAATGCTTTAGGAATCTTGGAGGTAGAGGGTGTACCGCTCACTTTTTGGCCTCCCAGGACAGACTCGTAATACCGGCACTGTGGAAGTCCCATAGAAAAAAGGGTTTACGAAGTTTACGTAAATCGCTTTGCGGTAAGGCCAAAAAGTGTGCGGTGCCTCTAAACCTGCAAGACTCGTAACAGCAGCGGTAGTAAAAAAAGCAGCGTTAGGACCTGTTAACACTGCTTTTTCAGCTTATAGCAAAACTCGTAATCTAGCCAATAGTTTGTATAAGGTAGAATGTAGAGTTTTTTTGGGGGGGGGGTTTACTACTCAATATTTGACTGAGTAGTGAAAGCTTAGACCCAAAAGCTATAACTCAAATACTGCAACACGCAAAGAGAAAGATGCAAATGCAGCATTGCATACGGTGGTGGTCATAGCAACACTTTCTCAAACATTCATTGGTAATTTAAAAAAGGCAAGTGATAATAAACACACACACAGTATACATTCATTTTCACTATATTTTCTAATCTTGCAAATACGTTAAATAATTCTTTAAGACAGTGCTTGACAAATATGTTCAAAATCTAGGAGTCAGGAATTTTTCATGGTTTGTGTTTGTGTATAAGAGACAAAAAGAAAGAAGAGGCGCCCCATACAACACGGCTACACTATGAGGTGCCCTTTCTTCCCAGACAAAAATAATAAGTCCATAGTAAGATAATGTGGTAAAACTATGATAAAAAGCAAATCACTGACAGTGCAAAAGAACCTTTAACAAATAAAAGTAGTGCATTTTTATTTTTCACTGGCCTTATTGTGTACATGACAGTCTTACAGCTAAAGTACCAATGGTCCACTGATTTTGATGGATCAAATTCTTTAACAGGTGGACCATTCATAGCTTTATTTATAAAATCTTTACCAGGAAGGATACATTGAGATTTCTCTTTCTTTCAAGTATGTCCTGGGTCCACAAAACATTGCATTGATACAATAGGGTACAATAAAATACAAAAACAATATTAATACATAATATATGCAAAATGTAACATAGAACAGGTAGGAAATATATAATCAACCATGACAGGTGCATTCTGTTTTGAGATATGTATAGAGGGATCTCTTAAAGGATTTTAGGCTTGGGGAAGGTTTTAAAGTGTGCGGGAGGTCATTCCATAATTGTGGCGCTCTGTAGGAAAAGGAGGATCGAGCTGCTTTCTTTTTGTATGGAGGCAAACTAAATAATGTGCTGGTACTGGATCAGAGGTTATAGGAGGTGGGAACAGCCGGGGAGAGCATTCTGCTCAGGTAGGGTGGGAGCTTCCCAGAAAAGCTCTTAAACACGAGGCAGGAAAGATGGAGGGTGCATCTGGATTCCAGCGACAGCCAGTTTAGTTCTTTTAGCATGTCACAATGGTGGGTCCTGTGGTTACATTGTAGCAAAAAGCGGCAGAACGAGTTATACAATGAATTAAGTTTTAGGTGAGTTTGCGGTGCAGGTGCATAAACTACATCCCCATAATCCACAACTCACTTAAGCTCTCCTCTTGCATCGATGATCTAGATTTATTTTTTACTACATTCAAGGTACTGAACCCTCGTTCGCAACAAACAGTGGAGACTGGGAGCACCGATACAATATCAAGCAGCTGTGTCAAGAAATGAAAGCGTACAAAGTTACACAGGGCAAGTTGAAGAAGCTCAGCCATCCTTTTTCCTTTTCCAAGGACTTTAAATTAATACCACTCGTTAAGGAGTGATGGTAGAGAATCCTCAATGGTTGGGGATATTGGATTCCTAAAGTGCCTAGCCAATATATTGATTTCAGGGACGCCAAAGTCCTGAAGAGCAGTTTCAGTGGGCCAGGCAAATATTTACTCCTAATGAAAGGTAATAACTTCATGCTGGACATCACAACACCACTAACATGTTCTAGGCGAGCAGCCATGACAGCTGCGACTACAATGATCCAGTAGTACAGAGATGGAAAGTAGTCATTCTAAGTGGATTGCAATGTGCAGCATTTCCACTAAGCTCCACACTTTTCAAAATATTTGTGTGTGCACTTCGCAACCCGTGATTCGAAGAACTAAACTTTAATGTATTTACCATAGTTTCTGGAAGCCCTGGATTACAATTCATGGTGTAGAGA
Source organism: Bombina bombina (assembly GCF_027579735.1). Classification (NCBI taxonomy): domain Eukaryota; kingdom Metazoa; phylum Chordata; class Amphibia; order Anura; family Bombinatoridae; genus Bombina; species Bombina bombina. The sequence goes on along the minus strand of NC_069503.1, from coordinate 220,105,232 downwards.
GCATAAACAGCGCATTGTCCAGTGTAGAAAGCACAATTTGTGCCCATTACAGTGTGTAGTAAAATGTGCAACACATACCCCAGCACAGAGCACAAAGCTATCATCTTTTACATATACACCGGGTGTTTTTGTAGCTGCCTCTGAGCATGTTTGTATGGTACTTTGTGCTCTATTGAGAGCACAAAGTACCATAAAACATGCTCAGCAGATCCTTAAAACACACCCGGTGTAATAAAAATTCAAATGCAGAGTAAGACCCAGGTTAGAATTGGAGTCAGGATTTCATCCCTTGTACAAGCACAGCCCGTTCCGCGAATGCGGTGAACAGCCCCATGGTGTATTGCCTGCTCAGGGCAAGCTCATCTCCTCAAGTATCCCCTGCTGGGCTAGGCTAGTGCTACGAATGCTTTTTAATTTAAAATTGATTGCAGAGTGCTGCAGCGGACAGGCTGAAAAGGCACTGTGGGCTCTTAACGGTTCGCTCTAAGCTCCTTCAGTGACAGCACTGGTGATAACGAAGCCCTCTTATGTGATGCACTGCGCTGCTCTCCCGCCGTCTTGACTGAAGCCCTGTGCTGCTTTCTCTATCTTCAATGACTGCTCAGTCTTCTTGTGCTCTGACACTCTTACTGCCACAAAAAGCAGGTGCGTATGCGTAATAGCTCCAGCACGTCTACTTGCGGCTGCGGCCAGTAGTCAAACTACCGGAGGACAAGTGGCAATATGTAAGGGACAATGGGGGAAAGGAAAATGTAGGTGCCAGACAATTTTTAAGGCGCCAGTGGCGCTCAGGATAATCAAGCACTGCTTTAAGAAATTTTTACAGGAGAGCTTAAAGGAACAGTAAACAATGAGATTGTAAGGGTAATAATATAAATAATTATCAAATTGTAGTTATGTGTAGTAAAACAACTTTGCAATGTACTTATTTATTTTTCCCCTTTTCATGTAATTTAACTCTGAAAATAGTGAGTTTTCTAATTCCCAGAACTGTATGTGCACTCTACATACTTCTAAAGGCTAAACCTGCTACATACATATCTCTAGTTAGCTTCAGCAGATAACTACAAACCAAAAGTTTTTACAATCAGGACAACAGTGGCTTGTCTCCGCCACTAACAAGTCCTGGCTGTCTCCTCCAAATAAAGATAGTGGTGGGAGGAGTTTGACTATTAAAAGGGACAGTCTAGTCAAAATTAAAGTTTCATGATTCAGACAGGGCATGCAATTTTAAACAACTTTAGAATTTACTTTTATCATCAAATTTGCTTTGTTCTCTAGGTAGGTTCATATGCTAATAAATTGTTGAAGGCCACCTCTTACCTCAGTGCATTAACAGTTTTTCACAGTTAGTGTTAGTCCATTTGTGTCAGATATAGACAACATTGTGCTCACTCCTGTGGAGTTAATTATGAGTCAGTAATGAATGGCTAAAATGTGAGTGTCATAAGAACGGAGATAACGGGTCAGTCTACAGAGGCTTAAATACAAGGTAATCAGAGAGGTAAAAACATAATTTATGTAAGAACTTACCTGATAAATTCATTTCTTTCATATTAGCAAGAGTCCATGAGCTAGTGACTTATGGGATATACATTCCTACCAGGAGGGGCAAAGTTTCCCAAACCTCAAAATGCCTACAAATACACCCCTCACCACACCCACAATTCAGTTTAACGAATAGCCAAGAAGTGGGGTGATAAAAAAGTGTGAAAGCATATAAAATAAGGAATTGGAATAATTGTGCTTTATACAAAAATCATAACCACCCCAAAAAAAGGGTGGGCCTCATGGACTCTTGCTAATATGAAAGAAATGAATTTATCAGGTAAGTTCTTACATAAATTATGTTTTCTTTCATGTAATTAGCAAGAGTCCATGAGCTAGTGACGTATGGGATAATGATTACCCAAGATGTGGATCTTTCCACGCAAGAGTCACTAGAGAGGGAGGGATAAAATAAAGACAGCCAATTCCTGCTGAAAATAATCCACACCCAAAATAAAGTTTAATGAAAACATAAGCAGAAGATTCAAACTGAAACCGCTGCCTGAAGTACTTTTCTACCAAAAACTGCTTCAGAAGAAGAAAATACATCAAAATGGTAGAATTTAGTAAAAGTATGCAAAGAGGACCAAGTTGCTGCTTTGCAAATCTGATCAACCGAAGCCTCATTCCTAAACGCCCAGGAAGTAGAAACTGACCTAATAGAATGAGCTGTAATCCTTTGAGGCGGAGTTTTACCCGACAACATAGGCAAGATGAATTAAAGATTTCAACCAAGATGCCAAAGAAATGGCAGAAGCTTTCTGGCCTTTTCTAGAACCAGAAAAGATAACAAATAAACTAGAAGTCTTTCGGAAAGACTTAGTAGCTTCAACATAATATTTCAAAGCTCTAACAACATCCAAAGAATGCAACGATTTCTCCTTAGAATTCTTAGGATTAGGACATAATGAAGGAACCACAATTTCCCTACTAATGTTGTTAGAATTCACAACTTTAGGTAAAAATTCAAAAGAAGTTCGCAACACTGTCTTATCCTGATGAAAAATCAGAAAAGGAGACTCACAAGAAAGAGCAGATAATTCAGAAACTCTTCTGGCAGAAGAGATTGCCAAAAGGAACAAAACTTTCCAAGAAAGTAATTTAATGTCCAATGAATGCATAGGTTCAAACGGAGGAGCTTGAAGAGCCCCCAGAACCAAATTCAAACTCCAAGGAGGAGAAATTGACTTAATGACAGGTTTTATACGAACCAAAGCTTGTACAAAACAATGAGTATCAGGAAGATTAGCAATCTTTCTGTGAAAAAGAACAGAAAGAGCAGAGATTTGTCCTTTCAAAGAACTTACGGATAAACCTTTATCTAAACCATCCTGAAGAAATTGTAAAATTCTCGGAATTCTAAAAGAATGCCAAGAAAAATGATGAGAAAGACACCAAGAAATATAAGTCTTCCAGACTCTATAATATATCTCTCTGGATACAGATTTACGAGCCTGTAACATAGTATTAATCACAGAGTCAGAGAAACCTCTTTGACCAAGAATCAAGCGTTCAATCTCCATACCTTTAAATTTAAGGATTTGAGATCCCGATGGAAAAAAGGACCTTGCGACAGAAGGTCTGGTCGTAGCGGAAGAGTCCACGGATGGCAAGAGGCCATCCGGACAAGATCCGCATACCAAAACCTGTGAGGCCATGCCAGAGCTACCAGCAGAACAAACGAGCATTCCTTCAGAATCTTGGAGATTACTCTTGGAAGAAGAACTAGAGGCGGAAAGATATAAGCAGGATGATACTTCCAAGGAAGAGATAATGCATCCACTGCTTCCGCCTGAGGATCCCGGGATCTGGACAGATACCTGGGAAGTTTCTTGTTTAGATGAGACGCCATCAGATCTATTTCTGGAAGCTCCCACATTTGAACAATCTGAAGAAATACCTCTGGGTGAAGAGACCATTCGCCCGGATGCAACGTTTGGCGACTGAGATAATCCGCTTCCCAATTGTCTACACCTGGGATATGAACCGCAGAGATTAGACAGGAGCTGGATTCCGCCCAAACCAGAATTCGAGATACTTCTTTCATAGCCAGAGGACTGTGAGTCCCTCCTTGATGATTGATGTATGCCACAGTAGTGACATTGTCTGAAAACAAATGAACGATTCTCTCTTCAGAAGAGGCCAAGACTGAAGAGCTCTGAAAATTGCACGGAGTTCCAAAATATTGATCGGTAATCTCACCTCCTGAGATTCCCAGACTCCTTGTGCCGTCAGAGATCCCCACACAGCTCCCCAACCTGTGAGACTTGCATCTGTTGAAATTACAGTCCAGGTCGGAAGCACAAAAGAAGCCCCCTGAATTAAATGATGGTGATCTGTCCACCACGTTAGAGAGTGTCGTACAATCGGTTTTAAAGATATTAATTGAGATATCTTTGTGTAATCCTTGCACCATTGATTCAGCATACAGAGCTGAAGAGGTCGCATGTGAAAACGAGCAAAGGGGATCGCGTCCGATGCAGCAGTCATAAGACCTAGAATTTCCATGCATATGGCTACCGAAGGGAATGATTGTGACTGAAGGTTTTGACAAGCTGAAATCAATTTTAGACGTCTCTTGTCTGTTAAAGACAGAGTCATGGACACTGAATCTATCTGGAAACCCAGAAAGGTTACCCTTGTCTGAGGAATCAATGAACTTTTTGGTGAATTAATCCTCCAACCATGATCTTGAAGAAACAACACAAGTCGATTCGTATGAGATTCTGCTAAATGTAAAGACTGAGCAAGTACCAAGATATCGTCCAAATAAGGAAATATCACAATACCCTGTTCTCTGATTACAGACAGAAGGGCACCGAGAACCTTTGTAAAAATTCTTGGAGCTGTAGCTAGGCCAAACGGCAGAGCCACAAACTGGTAATGCTTGTCCAGAAAAGAGACTCTCAGGAACTGATAATGATCTGGATGAATCGGAATATGCAGATATGCATCCTGTAAATCTATTGTGGACATAAAATGCCCTTGCTGAACAAAAGGCAAGATAGTCCTTACAGTTACCATTTTGAACGTTGGTATCCTTACATAACGATTCAATATTTTTAGATCCAGAACTGGTCTGAAGGAATTCTCCTTCTTTGGTACAATGAAGAGATTTGAATAAAACCCCATCCCCTGTTCCAGAACTGGAACTGGCATAATTACTCCAGCCAACTCTAGATCTGAAACACAATTCAGAAATGCTTGAGCTTTCACTGGATTTACTGGAACACGGGAAAGAAAAAATCTCTTTGCAGGAGGTCTCATCTTGAAACCAATTCTGTACCCTTCTGAAACAATGTTCTGAATCCAAAGATTGTGAACAGAATTGATCCAAATTTCTTTGAAAAAACGTAACCTGCCCCCTACCAGCTGAGCTGGAATGAGGGCCGCACCTTCATGTGGATTTAGAAGCAGGCTTTGCCTTTCTAGAAGGCTTGGATTTATTCCAGACTGGAGATGGTTTCCAAACTGAAACTGCTCCTGAGGATGAAGGATCAGGCTTTTGTTCTTTGTTGAAACGAAAGGAACGAAAACGATTATTAGCCCTGTTTTTACCCTTAGATTTTTTATCCTGTGGTAAAAAAGTTCCTTTCCCACCAGTAACAGTTGAGATAATGGAATCCAACTGAGAACCAAATAATTTGTTACCCTGGAAAGAAATGGAAAGTAGAGTTGATTTAGAAGCCATATCAGCATTCCAAGTGTTAAGCCATAAAGCTCTTCTAGCTAAAATAGCTAGAGACATAAACCTGACATCAACTCTGATAATATCAAAAATGGCATCACAGATAAAATTATTAGCATGCTGAAGAATAATAATATTATGAGAATCATGATCTGTTACTTGTTGTGCTAAAGTCTCCAACCAAAAAGTTGAAGCTGCAGCAACATCAGCCAAAGATATAGCAGGTCTAAGAAGATTACCTGAACACAGATAAGCTTTTCTTAGAAAGGATTCAATTTTCCTATCTAAAGGATCTTTAAACGAAGTACCATCTGACGAAGGAATAGTAGTACGTTTAGCAAGGGTAGAAATAGCCCCATCAACTTTAGGGATTTTGTCCCAAAATTCTAATCTGTCAGACGGCACAGGATATAATTGCTTAAAACGTTTAGGAGTAAATGAATTACCCAATTTATCCCATTCTCTGGAAATTACTTCAGAAATAGCATTAGGAACAGGAAAAACTTCTGGAATAACCACAGGAGATTTAAATACCTTATCTAAACGTTTAGAATTAGTATCAAGAGGACCAGAATCCTCTATTTCTAAAGCAATTAGGACTTCTTTAAGTAAAGAACGAATAAATTCCATTTTAAATAAATATGAAGATTTATCAGCATCAATCTCTGAGACAGAATCCTCTGAACCAGAAGAGTCATCAGAATCAGAATGATGATGTTCATTTAAAAATTCATCTGTAGAGAGAGAAGTTTTAAAAGATTTTTTATGTTTACTAGAAGGAGAAATAACAGACATAGCCTTCTTGATGGATTCAGAAACAAAATCTCTTATGTTATCAGGAACATTCTGCACCTTAGATGTTGAGGGAACTGCAACAGGCAATGGTACATTACTAAAGGAAATATTATCTGCTTTAACAAGTTTGTCATGACAATTAATACAAACAACAGCCGGAGGAATAGCTACCAAAAGTTTACAGCAGATACACTTAGCTTTGGTAGTTCCAGCACTAGACAGCGATTTTCCTGAAGTATCTTCTGACTCAGATGCAACGTGAGACATCTTGCAATATGTAAGAGAAAAAACAACATATAAAGCAAAATTGATCAAATTCCTTAAATGACAGTTTCAGGAATGGGAAAAAATGCCAATAAACAAGCTTCTAGTAACCAGAAGCAAAGAAAAAATGAGACTGAAATAATGTGGAGACAAAAGCGACGCCCATATTTTTTGGCGCCAAATAATACGCCCACATTGTTTGGCGCCTAAATGCTTTTTGGCGCCAAAAATGACGCCACATCCGGAACGCCGACATTTTTGGCGCAAAAGGACGTCAAAAAATGACGCAACTTCCGGCGACACGTATGACGCCGGAAAAAGAAAAGATTTTTTGCGCCAAAAAAGTCCGCGCCAAGAATGACGCAATAAAATGAAGCATTTTCAGCCCCCGCGAGCCTAACAGCCCACAGGGAAAAAAAGTCAAATTTTTAAGGTAAGAAAAAATGATTGATTCAAATGCATTATCCCAAATATGAAACTGACTGTCTGAAAATAAGGAATGTTGAACATTCTGAGTCAAGGCAAATAAATGTTTGAATACATATATTTAGAACTTTATAAATAAAGTGCCCAACCATAGCTTAGAGTGTCACAGAAAATAAGATTTACTTACCCCAGGACACTCATCTACATGTTTGTAGAAAGCCAAACCAGTACTGAAACGAAAATCAGCAGAGGTAATGGTATATATATATATAAGAGTATATCGTCGATCTGAAAAGGGAGGTAAGAGATGAATCTCTACGACCGATAACAGAGAACCTATGAAATAGACCCCGTAGAAGGAGATCACTGCATTCAAATAGGCAATACTCTCCTCACATCCCTCTGACATTCACTGCACGCTGAGAGGAAAACCGGGCTCCAACTTGCTGCGGAGCGCATATCAACGTAGAATCTAGCACAAACTTACTTCACCACCTCCATAGGAGGCAAAGTTTGTAAAACTGAATTGTGGGTGTGGTGAGGGGTGTATTTGTAGGCATTTTGAGGTTTGGGAAACTTTGCCCCTCCTGGTAGGAATGTATATCCCATACGTCACTAGCTCATGGACTCTTGCTAATTACATGAAAGAAAAGTGTATTTATATAACCATGTTGGTTATACAAAACCTGGGGAATGGGTAACATTTTTCAAGTAGACTGTCCCTTTAAAAAACAACTGTGGTGTTTGGTTATTAAAATACAACTGCAGCAGAAAAGGTGTTAATTTGTTTTAGAGATGTTTACACTTGGTTAACGTTATTCTGAATCTACAGCAAGACAACAAAAATCCCTTATAATCACAAGGTGTATCGTGTCGCTTTAAAGTTTAGGAAGATTACTGAGAGACAACTGTCTCATTTCATTAACCTTGAATTAGACTAAATTTGTTTCTTTATATAAAAAAAACTCCTAGAAATCATATGCACGGAGTGTTATGACAATAGTTTTAAATGTAACTATTTTAAGAGACTAAAGCCAATGCTGGTTAATATTTACTTGTTTTTGAAAAGAGGAACACTATGGAAAAAGGATCTTATCCAGGCAGTTTGGGAGCCAATCCAAGTATGACAAACACCACAATCTAGCATTATTTAATGAACTGAATTTTTATATATTTTTTTAAACAATTGCCCCTCTTTATTATACCATTAAAACAGAGCAGGATATTCTAGTGCTTTCCTTTTAATGATGGAATGCATTAAAATAATTATACAGCCAGATACAAAACAAAGTAATAACTAAATAGAGGTCTGAGCAAACAATATGCCAGCATCTTAGCTTTATTTTAGAGATATAGATGGTTATTACGCAATTTCTATCTTCCAGATACTCCATTATCCAAAAATGACTAAGCAATAGGAAAGTATTGTACTTGGAGCATACAAATAAACAGAGAGTGAGGGCTAATTAGTTAAAAAGCCTTTCCGAACAAAGAGCACTAAGAGGAATAAGGGCAAAAGTTTTGTTACCAAAGATTCTAGAGGTTTTTATAAAGCTCTAGAATCCATACAAAATATACTCCCCACAGTTGCTAAATATTTAATGGATATGAAGCTATCAAGATAAAAAGCAGTAATGAATTAAACAATTATATTCCCTGCAAGACCATGAAGATTTTGCAAATATAACATTTTTAAATGCCTTAAAATAATTTTGCACACATATTTTGTGACCTAGCGCTCAGAGAGGCAAAAAAACAAACAAAACAATAATTTGTGATTCAAATAGAACATATAATTTTAAACAACTTTCCACTTTACTTCTATTATCACATGTTCTTTGTTTCCTTGTTATCCTTTGATGAAAAGCAGGAAGGTAAACTCAGGAGTGTGCATCTGCAGCACTATGTTATACATTAGTAAGAGGACTAGCTAGCAGCACTATGTTATACATTAGTAAGAGGACTAGCTAGCAGCACTATGTTATACATTAGTAAGAGGACTAGCTAGCAGCACTATGTTATACATTAGTAAGAGGACTAGCTAGCAGCACTATGTTATACATTAGTAAGAGGACTAGCTAGCAGCACTATGTTATACATTAGTAAGAGAACTAGATGGCAGCACTATGTTATACATTAGTAAGAGGACTAGATGGCAGCACTATGTTATACATTAGTAAGAGGACTAGCTAGCTGCACTATGTTATACATTAGTAAGAGGACTAGCTAGCAGCCCTATGTTATACATTAGTAAGAGGACTAGCTAGCAGCACTATGTTATACATTAGTAAGAGGACTAGCTAGCTGCACTATGTTATACATTAGTAAGAGGACTAGCTAGCAGCACTATGTTATACATTAGTAAGAGAACTAGATGGCAGCACTATGTTATACATTAGTAAGAGGACTAGATGGCAGCACTATGTTATATATTGGTAAGAGGACTAGATGGCAGCACTATGTTATACATTAGTAAGAGGACTAGATGGCAGCACTATGTTATACATTAGTAAGAGGACTAGATGGCAGCACTATGATATATATTAGTAAGAGGACTAGATCGCAGCACTATGTTATACATTAGTAAGAGGACTAGATGGCAGCACTATGTTGTACATTAGTAAGAGGACTAGATGGCAGCACTATGTTATACATTAGTAAGAGGACTAATTGGCAGCACTATGTTATACATTAGTAAGAGGACTAGATGGCAGCACTATGTTATACATTAGTAAGAGGACTAGATGGCAGCACTATGTTATACATTAGTAAGAAGACTAGATGGCAGCACTATGTTATACATTGGTAAGAGGACTAGATGGCAGCACTATGTTATACATTGGTAAGAGGACTAGATGGCAGCACTATGTTATACATTAGTAAGAGGACTAGATGGCAGCACTACTTCCCATCATGTAGGGCTCCAGGTGTGCCTACTACCTATCTGGATCTTTATTTAAAGGGACAGTCTACTCCAGAATTATTGTTGTTTAAAAAGATATATAATCCCTTTATTACCCAATTCCCCATTTTGGCACAGCAAACACGGTTATATTAATATACTTTTTACATCTGTGATTACCTTGTATCCAAGCCTCTGCAGACTGCCTCTTTATTCAGCTCTTTTGACACTCACAATTTAGGAAATCAGTGCTGACTCCTAGGTAACTCCATGGGAGTGAGCACAATGTTATCTATATGGCATATAAGAACTAACGCTGTCTAGCTAAAAAAAAAACCACACACACACCGAGTTAAGAGGCGGCCTTCAAGGGCTTAGAAATTAGCCTATGAGACTACCTAGGTTTAGCTTTCAACAAAGAATATCAAAGGAACAAAGCAAATTTAATAAAGTAAATTGCCCTATCTGAATCATGAACATTTAATTTTGACTAGAAGGTCCCTTTAACAAAGTAAAACATAATAAAGCAAATTTGACAATAGAAGTAAATTGGAAAGTTTTTTTTAAATTGTTATTCTCTATCTGAATTAAGAAAAACATTTAGGTTTCATGTCCCTTTAACTTCTGACATATTATACATATATCCAATACAAAAAACCCAGTAATGTGTGCAGGCTGTAGAAGGTCTACTGCAAGGCTTCACAAGTAATCGCTGAGTACAAGGAAACAGCCGCACCACTTGTAATTTCCAAAGTCTTTATTCCATGTTAAAAATGGGGGCAAACAGCAGGTAAAAGGAACAACGTTTCGGGCTATATGTTCATTCATGATTAAGGGTCTATAGCCCGAAACGTTGTTCCTTTTACCTGCTGTTTGCTCCCATTTTTAACATAGAATAAAGACTTTGGAAATTACAAGTGGTGCTGATTTTATACATATATAAAAATGTCCCTTGCCAGAACAAAAATGTAAGAACTGCTCCTTCACATTAACCTAGAAGTACTTTCAAATTTTCACTTACATTAACATTGTGTGAATAATTTTCCCCTGGAACCTCTCATCTCTTTAAAAGAACCAAGGTACTACAAAGCAGAACTTAGAAACTGCTAGAGCTTTATGGCATGTTATGAATACGAAATATAGAGCGAGCCCAGTGTATAATTTCAGATAAGTCCATATAAGCTTGTTATGCTATATATAATTTACTTAGTATTGTCCATACTAGCTGTACGGACACATAAAGCTATGACATTTGATTTAAAACCAAGACTGATGTATTTCATATTTGAAAATTCATCTAAGGAAGCTAATCAATGTTATTTCATATTCAGCTACAGGATGCAAATTAATTAAATTGCAGAAAAGAAACATCTGTTACTTTTGCATTTTTAAATTTTACATCAGACTTATTTATGACTCAGCTTACATTAAAACAAAAAATGCATTTAATTGATAAATCAGGGAATAAAAAAAAATCTGTTTAAAAAGTCCCCACCTTCAGTTAGTTACATCAAATTTTGACAGAACATAATAGTAGCTGAGAGAATGACAAATAAGGAACTATTGGGGTAGTTTCTTTGAAAGCGGAAATTTGCAATTTGATGCTTCCAGATTTGTCTCCATTTATTTATAGGAATCGGCTAATTCAGTTGCACAGGCTGCATCCTGGCAAAGCCTGGGACATTTATAAACCTACAGTGACCTCTGCTGCACACATGGAAAAAGACACAGATTGTGCAAAGCAGCAGAGACCAATTCTGTGACCAATTCTTCTATACAACTTAAAAAAGGGGTAACTAGTCCAACCTTTTAAGAGATATTAAACACTAAACAAATGCTAGATAGAATGACCTATTCAGAAGAAATAGTTAGCCTGAGAATTAGACAAATTTTTTTGTAATTATATCACTTGTTTAAATATTAAAGTGTGTTAAGTTTTAGCCTCCGTAAAGCAATGGGACCTGCCATGTTGTAATCTAGGTTTCCATCTCTGCTGAAGCAAAATAGGTAAAGTTAAATGGGTCACTAGAGTGTGTAACCAATTACTGTGAAATATAGCACAATCTTTAAAACTATATCACAGGAAACATGGAAAAATTAAATATATATATATATATATATATATATACACATACATACATACACACACATATATATATATATATACACACTTATCACCAATATAAAGCGTGTTTAGAAACTGTAAAATCCCCGAGTGCTCAAAAACGTGTATCAGAGCACACAATTATGGGGGTATTCAGGTCCCAAAAGAAAAACAGTATAGGGGTCTGGGACCAAAAGTCAGTATTGTGGAAAGTCACTCAAATGAGAACAAAGTTTGTTGTCCCATGAAAAAGGTAAAGTCCCAAGGTATCAAAATATGTCCCAGAGCCTAGTAGTCACGGGTGGCAATGTGTAGTCACAGTATTTCGTGTACGATCAACTCTTACCCTCCACTTCGCTGGCGGGGTGCCTGGGGACACTTCTGTACTTCTCCTCAAGTAGGCGATGAAGCCCTAACGGGGGGTACAGTCTGTGTTTCCCTTCTCGGCGTGTCACAGAGAGATCCGACGTGAAGACGTATTCCTTAGTGCGTCACCCGTGACGTTGCAAGGCTGGACCAAGTGGTGTATCCTGGGCAGGGGAGATCCGTAAGTACAGGAGACCGGCTTATTGTCCCAAGAGTGACTGAGCAAGTAAGAGGTGCAATATAGCGGTAAACCCAGCCGCTTGAGAAATACAAAGTCAAAAAGAAATGCACCAATAAAGCGTAGGTTCTGCTGAAGTAAATAATATTTATTGTACAACCCAAAGGTTAGGTACAAACAAGGTCACAGTAGAAAAACGCCTGACGCGTTTCGCTTCTTCTATATATATATATATATATATATATACACACATATATATATATATATACACATATATGTATGTATATATGTATATATGTATATATGTATATATGTATATGTGTATATGTATATGTGTGTGTATATATATATATATATATATATATATATATATATATATATATATATATATATATATATATATATATAACATAATTTATGTAAGAACTTACCTGATAAATTCATTTCTTTCATATTAGCAAGAGTCCATGAGCTAGTGACGTATGGGATATACATTCCTACCAGGAGGGGCAAAGTTTCCCAAACCTCAAAATGCCTATAAATACACCCCTCACCACACCCACAATTCAGTTTAACGAATAGCCAAGAAGTGGGGTGATAAAAAAGTGCGAAAGCATATAAAATAAGGAATTGGAATAATTGTGCTTTATACAAAATCATAACCACCACAAAAAAAGGGCGGGCCTCATGGACTCTTGCTAATATGAAAGAAATGAATTTATCAGGTAAGTTCTTACATAAATTATGTTTTCTTTCATGTAATTAGCAAGAGTCCATGAGCTAGTGACGTATGGGATAATGACTACCCAAGATGTGGATCTTTCCACACAAGAGTCACTAGAGAGGGAGGGATAAAATAAAGACAGCCAATTCCTGCTGAAAATAATCCACACCCAAAATAAAGTTTAACGAAAAACATAAGCAGAAGATTCAAACTGAAACCGCTGCCTGAAGTACTTTTCTACCAAAAACTGCTTCAGAAGAAGAAAATACATCAAAATGGTAGAATTTAGTAAAAGTATGCAAAGAGGACCAAGTTGCTGCTTTGCAGATCTGGTCAACCAAAGCTTCATTCCTAAACGCCCAGGAAGTAGATACTGACCTAGTAGAATGAGCTGTAATTCTCTGAGGCGGAATTTTACCCGACTCAACATAGGCAAGATGAATTAAAGATTTCAACCAAGATGCCAAAGAAATGGCAGAAGCTTTCTGGCCTTTCCTAGAACCGGAAAAGATAACAAATAGACTAGAAGTCTTACGGAAAGATTTCGTAGCTTCAACATAATATTTCAAAGCTCTAACAACATCCAAAGAATGCAACGATTTCTCCTTAGAATTCTTAGGATTAGGACATAATGAAGGAACCACAATTTCTCTACTAATGTTGTTGGAATTCACAACTTTAGGTAAAAATTCAAAAGAAGTTCGCAACACCGCCTTATCCTGATGAAAAATCAGAAAAGGAGACTCACAAGAAAGAGCAGATAATTCAGAAACTCTTCTAGCAGAAGAGATGGCCAAAAGGAACAAAACTTTCCAAGAAAGTAATTTAATGTCCAATGAATGCATAGGTTCAAACGGAGGAGCTTGAAGAGCTCCCAGAACCAAATTCAAACTCCAAGGAGGAGAAATTGACTTAATGACAGGTTTTATACGAACCAAAGCTTGTACAAAACAATGAATATCAGGAAGAATAGCAATCTTTCTGTGAAAAAGAACAGAAAGAGCAGAGATTTGTCCTTTCAAAGAACTTGCGGACAAACCCTTATCTAAACCATCCTGAAGAAACTGTAAAATTCTCGGTATTCTAAAAGAATGCCAAGAAAAATGATGAGAAAGACACCAAGAAATATAAGTCTTCCAGACTCTATAATATATCTCTCGAGATACAGATTTACGAGCCTGTAACATAGTATTAATCACGGAGTCAGAGAAACCTCTTTGACCAAGAATCAAGCGTTCAATCTCCATACCTTTAAATTTAAGGATTTCAGATCCTGATGGAAAAAAGGGCCTTGTGACAGAAGGTCTGGTCTTAACGGAAGAGTCCACGGTTGGCAAGAGGCCATCCGGACAAGATCCGCATACCAAAACCTGTGAGGCCATGCCGGAGCTACCAGCAGAACAAACGAGCATTCCTTCAGAATCTTGGAGATTACTCTTGGAAGAAGAACTAGAGGCGGAAAGATATAGGCAGGATGATACTTCCAAGGAAGTGATAATGCATCCACTGCCTCCGCCTGAGGATCCCGGGATCTGGACAGATACCTGGGAAGTTTCTTGTTTAGATGGGACGCCATCAGATCTATTTCTGGAAGTTCCCACATTTGAACAATCTGAAGAAATACCTCTGGGTGAAGAGACCATTCGCCCGGATGCAACGTTTGGCGACTGAGATAATCCGCTTCCCAATTGTCTACACCTGGGATATGAACCGCAGAGATTAGACAGGAGCTGGATTCCGCCCAAACCAAAATTCGAGATACTTCTTTCATAGCCAGAGGACTGTGAGTCCCTCCTTGATGATTGATGTATGCCACAGTTGTGACATTGTCTGTCTGAAAACAAATGAACGACTCTCTCTTCAGAAGAGGCCAAAACTGAAGAGCTCTGAAAATTGCACGGAGTTCCAAAATATTGATCGGTAATCTCACCTCCTGAGATTCCCAAACTCCTTGTGCCGTCAGAGATCCCCACACAGCTCCCCAACCTGTGAGACTTGCATCTGTTGAAATTACAGTCCAGGTCGGAAGCACAAAAGAAGCCCCCTGAATTAAACGATGGTGATCTGTCCACCATGTTAGAGAGTGTCGAACAATCGGTTTTAAAGATATTAATTGAGATATCTTCGTGTAATCCTTGCACCATTGCTTCAGCATACAGAGCTGAAGAGGTCGCATGTGAAAATGAGCAAAGGGGATCGCGTCCGATGCAGCAGTCATAAGACCTAGAATTTCCATGCATAAGGCTACCGAAGGGAATGATTGTGACTGAAGGTTTCGACAAGCTGTAATCAACTTTAGACGTCTCTTGTCTGTTAAAGACAGAGTCATGGACACTGAATCCATCTGGAAACCCAGAAAGGTTACCCTTGTCTGAGGAATCAAAGAACTTTTTGGTAAATTGATCCTCCAACCATGATCTTGAAGAAACAACACAAGTCGATTCGTATGAGATTCTGCTAAATGTAAAGACTGAGCAAGTACCAAGATATCGTCCAAATAAGGAAATACCACAATACCCTGTTCTCTGATTACAGACAGCAGGGCACCGAGAACCTTTGTAAAAATTCTTGGAGCTGTAGCTAGGCCAAACGGCAGAGCCACAAATTGGTAATGCTTGTCCAGAAACGAGAATCTCAGGAACTGATAATGATCTGGATGAATCGGAATATGCAGATATGCATCCTGTAAATCTATCGTGGACATATAATTCCCTTGCTGAACAAAAGGTAAGATAGTCCTTACAGTTAGCATCTTGAACGTTGGTATCCTTACATAACGATTCAATATTTTTAGATCCAGAACTGGTCTGAAAGAATTCTCCTTCTTTGGTACAATGAAGAGATTTGAATAAAACCCCATCCCCTGTTCCGGAACTGGAACTGGCATAATTACTCCAGTCAACTCTAGATCTGAAACACATTTCAGAAATGCTTGAGCTTTTACTGGATTTACTGGGACACGGGAAAGAAAAAATCTCTTTGCAGGAGGTCTCAACTTGAAACCAATTCTGTACCCTTCTGAAACAATGCTCTGAATCCAAAGATTGTGAACAGAATTGATCCAAATTTCCTTGAAAAAACGTAACCTGCCCCCTACCAGCTGAGCTGGAATGAGGGCCGCACCTTCATGTGGACTTAGAAGCAGGCTTTGCCTTTCTAGCTGGCTTGGATTTATTCCAGACTGGAGATGGTCTCCAAACTGAAACTGCTCCTGAGGATGAAGGATCAGGCTTTTGTTCTTTGTTGAAACGAAAGGAACGAAAACGATTATTAGCCCTGTTTTTACCTTTAGATTTTTTATCCTGTGGTAAAAAAGTTCCTTTCCCACCAGTAACAGTTGAAATAATGGAATCCAACTGAGAACCAAATAATTTGTTACCCTGGAAAGAAATGGAAAGTAAAGTTGATTTAGAAGCCATATCAGCATTCCAAGTTTTAAGCCATAAAGCTCTTCTAGCTAAAATAGCTAGAGACATAAACCTGACATCAACTCTGATAATATCAAAAATGGCATCACAGATAAAATTATTAGCATGCTGAAGAAGAATAATAATATCATGAGAATCACGATGTGTTACTTGTTGCGTTAAAGTTTCCAACCAAAAAGTTGAAGCTGCAGCAACATCAGCCAAAGATATAGCAGGTCTAAGAAGATTACCTGAACACAGATAAGCTTTTCTTAGAAAGGACTCAATTTTCCTATCTAGAGGATCCTTAAACGAAGTACCATCTGACGTAGGAATAGTAGTACGTTTAGCAAGGGTAGAAATAGCCCCATCAACTTTAGGGATCTTGTCCCAAAATTCTAATCTGTCAGACGGCACAGGATATAATTGCTTAAAACGTTTAGAAGGAGTAAATGAATTACCCAAATTATCCAATTCTTTGGAAATTACTGCAGAAATAGCATTAGGAACAGGAAAAACTTCTGGAATAACCACAGGAGCTTTAAATACCTTATCTAAACGTTTAGAATTAGTATCAAGAGGACCAGAATCCTCTATTTCTAAAGCAATTAGAACTTCTTTAAGTAAAGAACGAATAAATTCCATTTTAAATAAATATGAAGATTTATCAGCATCAACCTCAGAGACAGAATCCTCTGAACCAGAGGAGTCATCAGAATCAGAATGATGATGTTCATTTAAAAATTCATCTGTAGGGAGAGAAGTTTTAAAAGATTTTTTACGTTTACTAGAAGGAGAAATAACAGACATAGCCTTCTTTATGGATTCAGAAACAAAATCTCTTATATTATCAGGAACATTCTGCACCTTAGATGTTGAGGGAACTGCAACAGGCAATGGTACTTTACTAAAGGAAATATTATCTGCTTTAACAAGTTTGTCATGACAATCAATACAAACAACAGCTGGAGAAATAGCTACCAAAAGTTTACAGCAGATACACTTAGCTTTGGTAGATTCAGCACTTGACAGCGATTTTCCTGTAGTATCTTCTGGCTCAGATGCAACGTGAGACATCTTGCAATATGTAAGAGAAAAAACAACATATAAAGCAAAATTGATCAAATTCCTTAAATGACAGTTTCAGGAATGGGAAAGAATGCCAAAGAACAAGCTTCTAGCAACCAGAAGCAATAAAAAATGAGACTTAAATAATGTGGAGACAAAAGTGACGCCCATATTTTTTCGCGCCAAATAAGACGCCCACATTATTTGGCGCCTAAATGCTTTTTGGCGCCAAAAATGACGCCACATCCGGAACGCCGACATTTTTGGCGCGAAATAACGTCAAAGAATGACGCAACTTCCGGCGACACGTATGACGCCGGAAACGGAAATAGAATTTTTGCGCCAAAAAAGTCCGCGCCAAGAATGACGCAATAAAATGAAGCATTTTCAGCCCCCGCGAGCCTAACAGCCCACAGGGAAAAAGTCAAATTTTAAGGTAAGAAAAATGGTCAAATCAAAATGCATTATCCCAAATATGAAACTGACTGTCTGAAAATAAGGAAAGTTGAACATTCTGAGTCAAGGCAAATAAATGTTTGAATACATATATTTAGAACTTTATAAACAAAGTGCCCAACCATAGCTTGGAGTGTCACAGAAAATAAGACTTACTTACCCCAGGACACTCATCTACATATAGCAGATAGCCAAACCAGTACTGAAACGAGAATCAGCAGAGGTAATGGTATATATAAGAGTATATCGTCGATCTGAAAAGGGAGGTAAGAGATGAATCTCTACGACCGATAACAGAGAACCTATGAAATAGACCCCTTAGAAGGAGATCACTGCATTCAAATAGGCAATACTCTCCTCACATCCCTCTGACATTCACTGCACGCTGAGAGGAAAACCGGGCTCCAACTTGCTGCGGAGCGCATATCAACGTAGAATCTAGCACAAACTTACTTCACCACCTCCATCGGAGGCAAAGTTTGTAAAACTGAATTGTGGGTGTGGTGAGGGGTGTATTTATAGGCATTTTGAGGTTTGGGAAACTTTGCCCCTCCTGGTAGGAATGTATATCCCATACGTCACTAGCTCATGGACTCTTGCTAATTACATGAAAGAAATATATATATATATATATATATATATATATATATATATATATATATATATATATATATATATATATATATATATATATATATTGTACGGACAAGCAGCTCCAAACAAGGTTCCTTTATTTAGATGTAGCGTACATAAAAACAGCATAAGCTCTGCAAAAATAGAAAAAAAACTGTTTGCAGGCAGAAATGTAGCTATGGCCAAAGTGTAAGGGCTGTTAGAAGCACAAATAAGGGCTTGTCTGACGCGTTTCAGCTCCTATGGAGCCTTATTCATAGACTGCATACTGCCCATTCTCCTATGCAATATATATATATAAAAACACATACACACACACATATACACACATATACTAATACATACAAACACTTATTTATTTCTAAAGCCCCACCAAATTTCATAACGTTCATTATGTGAGTAGTGGAATACGAGAAGAGAAGGGCCCTGGCCAGCAGCAAACAGCAGGAAATGGTTTATCAATCACTTTCCACACTTCAGTTGACAGCAGCACGGATGACTCTTGCACACGCCGGGTAAAATGCGTTATAAATGGGGAGAGGGAGAGCAACATATTCTGATCATGGCAAAATGTTTCACTGCATGATCACATTACCATGTTGTAACCAAGGGGATAGTGACTATCACAAAATAACTCATTGAGAAACAGAGCTGTGCACAGCCTAAGAGGACCATAGTGTGGCTCACAGACTTTATGGTAGATGATTCTGAACCAAACATTGATTTTCTAGCAATAACACAGGCAAACCGTAAAGGGTTTGCAATACGTGAAAGGGAGAGATGATTATAACAGGTGGTAAATCTGACAACCAGCAAAACTGTCATCACAGATTAAAGGGACACTTAAGTCAAAATAAGCTTTTATGATTCAGAAAGAGTGTGCAGTTTTAAGACACTTTCCAATTTACTTCCATTATCAAATTATGCACGGTCTTTATATGCACACTTTCTGGGGAACACGATCCTACTGAGCATGTGCACAAGCTCACAGGGTATACGTATACTAGTCTGATTGGCTAATGTCTGTCACATGATACAGGGAGCCGGCAAATGGGAGAAATTTATCAGAAAAAAAAATCTGCTTGTTTGAGAGTAGGTGTTAAATCATTGTTTTTTTATCATGCACATGTTAATTATATAATTATGCTGCATTGAGTGGTCCTTTAAGTCGATAGCTCACACACTACAAACTGTTCATGCGTCAATATAACCAATGTGGCGCTTTGTCTGACTATTTAGAAATTTACATTTTATTTAACAACTTAAAACATCTAAAGATACTGGAAGAGTCTATATCAGACTTGCCTAACTTAAGGCTCAGGGGCCATAATGCATCTGTCCCTCCATTTAACCAGTGACTACAGTATGTGTCTGCAGAAGGTAGTTAGGAAAGAGTTTTTGTTTTTTTATATTATACTCATATCACCCGGATGGCAACCTCTTCTGTGAAGTACATTGGTACAGTAGACTTGTGAAATGTACTCACCAGCCCTCCAATTCATGAAGAAAAAAAGTCATTGTGGCTACTTAGGCAAAAAGGGTGGGAAACCCAGGACTAGTGTCACTTTCTACCCACTGTCTTCTAGAACATTTAGTGTTGGCCTGAAAAACAACTGCACACTTATTATATTGTGCAAGCTCTATAGTTCACATCATTTTACCTCCTTGAACAAAGCAGATTTTGAACTTCTGTATCACATTCTATACATATCACAAAGGATCTGTTACAACCACAAAATCACAGCTGTGTTGTTTCTAACGAGGGGCTGACACAAAATTTATGTGAAACTTCGTAGACAGCAATAAGGTATTTCTATTAAGTCTATATCTATCTATACACCTATCTTTAGCTATACGTCTATATACCTATACGTCTATATACCTATCTTTAGCTATATGTCTATATACCTATCTTTAGCTATACGTCTATATACCTATCTTTAGCTATACGTCTATATACCTATCTTTAGCTATACGTCTATATACCTATCTTTAGCTATACGTCTATATACCTATCTTTAGCTATACGTCTATATACCTATCTTTAGCTATACGTCTATATACCTATCTTTAGCTATACGTCTATATACCTATCTTTAGCTATACGTCTATATACCTATCTTTAGCTATACGTCTATATACCTATCTTTAGCTATACGTCTATATACCTATCTTTAGCTATACGTCTATATACCTATCTTTAGCTATATGTCTATATACCTATCTTTAGCTATATGTCTATATACCTATCTTTAGCTATATGTCTATATACCTATCTTTAGCTATATGTCTATATACCTATCTTTAGCTATATGTCTATATATTTATCTTTAGCTATATGTCTATATACCTATCTTTAGCTATATGTCTATATACCTATCTTTAGCTATATGTCTATATACCTATCTTTAGCTATATGTCTATATACCTATCTTTAGCTATATGTCTATATACCTATCTTTAGCTATATGTCTATATATCAATCTTTAGCTATATGTCTATATATCAATCTTTAGCTATATGTCTATATCCATATACGTTATATTTTTTTTCTTTTCGGGAAATAAAATCTTTTTAGTCACTAAAATAATGAGTTTTGCAAACATGTGTTGAATTTGGGGGGGGGGGAGAATAGTAGTTGAAGTCATAGCTAGGAGTCAAAATGCATTGCGTGTTTTTTTTAGCAGGATTTGGCCAGTGAGCCAATCAGGCATAGCAGATACACAAAGCTACCAATGATCAGCTGTTTACTGCTCATGAACAGCTGGGTAAGCATCTGGTGCATTCACTTTTTTGGTTAAACAGTTTGCAAGAAGCAAAGCAATAATAAAATACTCTAATTATGGTACCATTTTCCTTTAAATGAAGACAAATACATTGACTGTTGGTATTATTTTAAGCAGCATAAGAGTTCTCTCCATATACAAAAACATTGTACAATGGCTCTTTTTCTTCCATAGGTCATAAAACGATGCTTAAGTGGATTAGATCATATACAAAATAAACTAATCAAACAGCTATCACTCATAAAATGGAAATCTAATAAGTTTCTGTAAAGAAAACATTACTGTGTAGTATGTGATTCAGCACTTACAACATGCAGTTATGGCAAATGGAAATCTGATTGAACCTTTATGTGCATTATTGAAATACACTCCAGAACTACGCAGCTGCCTTTGTTGAAGTAATGAGTCTTTATGCAGCACTTTAATAAGATAATGGAGCATCTTACTGGATACACCATCAGCAATGCGCAGCTCTAGCTCTACAGATAAAACCTGACAGATCACTTCTGAGGGCCACGCTTTCTATCAATATTGTGCAGTTTGGGTCTGGCTTGTGTCAAGGGGCATTTTATTGGCAAAAGTGAAAAACCATAAAGAAACAAAAGCTAATGATTAGGCCCTAGAGGGACACATCTAGGACCAATTTGTTGGAAAGACTCCCATAACGGATAAACAGTGACTTCATGTTGTTAACTTGTAGCTCACAGCAAAGAAGTGTCTCATAGGGTAGAAAATGGTGCAGTTGCCCAAGACTTTTCCTGCTGCTCCTTTCTCAAGCACAAAGGGAACCACTTACTATACAGATTATAAGCACTGGACATGAACAGAGCTGATGCCCACACATCCTATAGTGCATGTTATTACATTTGGTATAGGGAGATAACTTAGGTTACAGATACGGCAACAATGTATGCACTGTTTGGTGCATAATTACTGCAGAAAATGATGTGTTTACATGAGATCACAGCCAACCCCAATATAGACAATTATTTAGAGTTTAAATGGCTGGTGTCTTTACTCAATGTATCAATGCAGTAGCCCCAAAAACATAATTTATGTAAGAACTTACCTGATAAATTCATTTCTTTCATATTAACAAGAGTCCATGAGCTAGTGACGTATGGGATATACATTCCTACCAGGAGGGGCAAAGTTTCCCAAACCTTAAAATGCCTATAAATACACCCCTCACCACACCCACAAATCAGTTTAACGAATAGCCAAGAAGTGGGGTGATAAGAAAAAAAAAGTGCGAAGCATATAAAATAAGGAATTGGAATAATTGTGCTTTATACAAAAAAATCATAACCACCACAAAAAAGGGTGGGCCTCATGGACTCTTGTTAATATGAAAGAAATGAATTTATCAGGTAAGTTCTTACATAAATTATGTTTTCTTTCATGTAATTAACAAGAGTCCATGAGCTAGTGACGTATGGGATAATGACTACCCAAGATGTGGATCTTTCCACACAAGAGTCACTAGAGAGGGAGGGATAAAATAAAGACAGCCAATTCCTGCTGAAAATAATCCACACCCAAAATAAAGTTTAACAAAAAACATAAGCAGAAGATTCAAACTGAAACCGCTGCCTGAAGAACTTTTCTACCAAAAACTGCTTCAGAAGAAGAAAATACATCAAAATGGTAGAATTTAGTAAAAGTATGCAAAGAGGACCAAGTTGCTGCTTTGCAGATCTGGTCAACCGAAGCTTCATTCCTAAACGCCCAGGAAGTAGATACTGACCTAGTAGAATGAGCTGTAATTCTCTGAGGCGGAATTTTACCCGACTCAACATAGGCAAGATGAATTAAAGATTTCAACCAAGATGCCAAAGAAATGGCAGAAGCTTTCTGGCCTTTCCTAGAACCGGAAAAGATAACAAATAGACTAGAAGTCTTACGGAAAGATTTCGTAGCTTCAACATAATATTTCAAAGCTCTAACAACATCCAAAGAATGCAACGATTTCTCCTTAGAATTCTTAGGATTAGGACATAATGAAGGAACCACAATTTCTCTACTAATGTTGTTGGAATTCACAACTTTAGGTAAAAATTCAAAAGAAGTTCGCAACACCGCCTTATCCTGATGAAAAATCAGAAAAGGAGACTCACAAGAAAGAGCAGATAATTCAGAAACTCTTCTGGCAGAAGAGATGGCCAAAAGGAACAAAACTTTCCAAGAAAGTAATTTAATGTCCAATGAATGCATAGGTTCAAACGGAGGAGCTTGAAGAGCTCCCAGAACCAAATTCAAACTCCAAGGAGGAGAAATTGACTTAATGACAGGTTTTATACGAACCAAAGCTTGTACAAAACAATGAATATCAGGAAGAATAGCAATCTTTCTGTGAAAAAGAACAGAAAGAGCGGAGATTTGTCCTTTCAAAGAACTTGCGGACAAACCCTTATCTAAACCATCCTGAAGAAACTGCAAAATTCTCGGTATTCTAAAAGAATGCCAAGAAAAATGATGAGAAAGACACCAAGAAATATAAGTCTTCCAGACTCTATAATATATCTCTCGAGATACAGATTTACGAGCCTGTAACATAGTATTAATCACGGAGTCAGAGAAACCTCTTTGACCAAGAATCAAGCGTTCAATCTCCATACCTTTAAATTTAAGGATTTCAGATCCGGATGGAAAAAAGGACCTTGTGACAGAAGGTCTGGTCTTAACGGAAGAGTCCATGGTTGGCAAGATGCCATCCGGACAAGATCCGCATACCAAAACCTGTGAGGCCATGCCGGAGCTATTAGCAGAACAAACGAGCATTCCCTCAGAATCTTGGAGATTACTCTTGGAAGAAGAACTAGAGGCGGAAAGATATAGGCAGGATGATACTTCCAAGGAAGTGATAATGCATCCACTGCCTCCGCCTGAGGATCCCGGGATCTGGACAGATACCTGGGAAGTTTCTTGTTTAGATGAGAGGCCATCAGATCTATCTCTGGGAGCCCCCACATTTGAACAATCTGAAGAAATACCTCTGGGTGAAGAGACCATTCGCCCGGATGCAACGTTTGGCGACTGAGATAATCCGCTTCCCAATTGTCTACACCTGGGATATGAACCGCAGAGATTAGACAGGAGCTGGATTCCGCCCAAACCAAAATTCGAGATACTTCTTTCATAGCCAGAGGACTGTGAGTCCCTCCTTGATGATTGATGTATGCCACAGTTGTGACATTGTCTGTCTGAAAACAAATGAACGATTCTCTCTTCAGAAGAGGCCAAAACTGAAGAGCTCTGAAAACTGCACGGAGTTCCAAGATATTGATCGGTAATCTCACCTCCTGAGATTTCCAAACTCCTTGTGCCGTCAGAGATCCCCACACAGCTCCCCAACCTGTGAGACTTGCATCTGTTGAAATTACAGTCCAGGTCGGAAGAACAAAAGAAGCCCCCTGAATTAAACGAAGGTGATCTGTCCACCACGTTAGAGAGTGTCGAACAATCGGTTTTAAAGATATTAATTGATATATCTTCGTGTAATCCCTGCACCATTGGTTCAGCATACAGAGCTGAAGAGGTCGCATGTGAAAACGAGCAAAGGGGATCGCGTCCGATGCAGCAGTCATAAGACCTAGAATTTCCATGCATAAGGCTACCGAAGGGAATGATTGAGACTGAAGGTTTCGACAAGCTGTAATCAATTTTAGACGTCTCTTGTCTGTTAAAGACAGAGTCATGGACACTGAATCTATCTGGAAACCCAGAAAGGTTACCCTTGTTTGAGGAATCAAAGAACTTTTTGGTAAATTGATCCTCCAACCATGATCTTGAAGAAACACCACAAGTCGATTCGTATGAGACTCTGCTAAATGTAAAGACTGAGCAAGTACCAAGATATCGTCCAAATAAGGAAATACCACAATACCCTGTTCTCTGATTACAGACAGAAGGGCACCGAGAATCTTTGTGTAAATTCTTGGAGCTGTAGCAAGGCCAAACGGTAGAGCCACAAATTGGTAATGCTTGTCTAGAAAAGAGAATCTCAGGAACTGATAATGATCTGGATGAATCGGAATATGCAGATATGCATCCTGTAAATCTATTGTGGACATATAATTCCCTTGCTGAACAAAAGGCAATATAGTCCTTACAGTTACCATCTTGAACGTTGGTATCCTTACATAACGATTCAATAATTTTAGATCCAGAACTGGTCTGAAGGAATTCTCCTTCTTTGGTACAATGAAGAGATTTGAATAAAACCCCATCCCCTGTTCCGGAACTGGAACTGGCATAATTACTCCAGCCAACTCTAGATCTGAAACACAATTCAGAAATGCTTGAGCTTTCACTGGATTTACTGGGACATGGGAAAGAAAAAATCTCTTTGCAGGAGGTCTCATCTTGAAACCAATTCTGTACCCTTCTGAAACAATGTTCTGAATCCAAAGATTGTGAACAGAATTGATCCAAATTTCTTTGAAAAAACGTAACCTGCCCCCTACCAGCTGAACTGGAATGAGGGCCGTACCTTCATGTGAACTTAGAAGCAGGCTTTGCCTTTCTAGCAGGCTTGGATTTATTCCAGACTGGAGATGGTTTCCAAACTGAAACTGCTCCTGAGGACGAAGGATCAGGCTTTTGTTCTTTGTTGAAACGAAAGGAACGAAAACGATTGTTAGCCCTGTTTTTACCTTTAGACTTTTTATCCTGTGGTAAAAAAGTTCCTTTCCCACCAGTAACAGTTGAAATAATAGAATCCAACTGAGAACCAAATAATTTGTTTCCCTGGAAAGAAATGGAAAGTAGAGTTGATTTAGAAGCCATATCAGCATTCCAGGTCTTAAGCCATAAAGCTCTTCTGGCTAAGATAGCCAGAGACATAAACCTAACATCAACTCTAATAATATCAAAAATGGCATCACAGATGAAATTATTAGCATGCTGGAGAAGAATAATAATATCATGAGAATCACGATTTGTTACTTGTTGCGCTAGAGTTTCCAACCAAAAAGTTGAAGCTGCAGCAACATCAGCCAATGATATAGCAGGTCTAAGAAGATTACCTGAACATAGATAAGCTTTTCTTAGAAAAGATTCAATTTTTCTATCTAAAGGATCCTTAAACGAGGTACCATCTGACGTAGGAATGGTAGTACGTTTAGCAAGGGTAGAAATAGCCCCATCAACTTTAGGGATTTTGTCCCAAAATTCTAACCTGTCAGGCGGAACAGGATATAATTGCTTAAAACGTTTAGAAGGAGTAAATGAATTACCCAATTTATCCCATTCCTTGGAAATTACAGCAGAAATAGCATTAGGAACAGGAAAGACTTCTGGAATAACCGCAGGAGCTTTAAAAACCTTATCCAAACGTATAGAATTAGTATCAAGAGGACTAGAATCCTCTATTTCTAAACCAATTAGTACTTCTTTAAGTAAAGAGCGAATAAATTCCATCTTAAATAAATATGAAGATTTATCAGCATCAATCTCTGAGATAGAATCCTCTGAACCAGAAGAGTCCAAAGAATCAGAATGATGGTGTTCATTTAAAAATTCATCTGTAGAGAGAGAAGATTTAAAAGACTTTTTACGTTTACTAGAAGGAGAAATAACAGACAAAGCCTTCTTTATGGATTCAGAAACAAAATCTCTTATGTTATCAGGAACATTCTGCACCTTAGATGTTGAGGGAACTGCAACAGGCAATGGTACATCACTAAAGGAAATATTATCTGCTTTAACAAGTTTGTCATGACAATTATTACAAACAACAGCTGGAGGAATAGCTACCAAAAGTTTACAGCAGATACACTTAGCTTTGGTAGATCCAGCAGGCAGTGGTTTTCCTGTAGTATCTTCTGGCTCAGATGCAACGTGAGACATCTTGCAATATGTAAGAGAAAAAACAACATATAAAGCAAAATAGATCAAATTCCTTATAAGACAGTTTCAGGAATGGGAAAAAATGCCAAACATCAAGCTTCTAGCAACCAGAAGCAAATGAAAAATGAGACTGAAATAATGTGGAGACAAAAGCGACGCCCATATTTTTTAGCGCCAAATAAGACGCCCACATTATTTGGCGCCTAAATGCTTTTGGCGCCAAAAATGACGCCACATCCGGAACGCCGACATTTTTGGCGCAAAATAACGTCAAAAAATGACGCAACTTTCGGCGACACGTATGACGCCGGAAACGGAAAAGAATTTTTGCGCCAAAAAAGTCCGCGCCAAGAATGACGCAATAAAATGAAGCATTTTCAGCCCCCGCGAGCCTAACAGCCCACAGGGAAAAAAGTCAAATTTTTGAGGTAAGAAAAAAATATGATAATTCAATGCATAATCCCAAATATGAAACTGACTGTCTGGAAATAAGGAAAGTTGAACATTCTGAGTCAAGGCAAATAAATGTTTGAATACATATATTTAGAACTTTATAAATAAAGTGCCCAACCATAGCTTAGAGTGTCACAGAAAATAAGACTTACTTACCCCAGGACACTCATCTACATGTTTGTAGAAAGCCAAACCAGTACTGAAACGAGAATCAGTAGAGGAAATGGTAAATATAAGAGTATATCGTCGATCTGAAAAGGGAGGTAAGAGATGAATCTCTACGACCGATAACAGAGAACCTTATGAAATAGACCCCGTAGAAGGAGATCACTGCATTCAATAGGCAATACTCTCTTCACATCCCTCTGACATTCACTGCACGCTGAGAGGAAAACCGGGCTCCAACTTGCTGCGGAGCGCATATCAACGTAGAATCTAGCACAAACTTACTTCACCACCTCCCTTGGAGGCAAAGTTTGTAAAACTGATTTGTGGGTGTGGTGAGGGGTGTATTTATAGGCATTTTAAGGTTTGGGAAACTTTGCCCCTCCTGGTAGGAATGTATATCCCATACGTCACTAGCTCATGGACTCTTGTTAATTACATGAAAGAAATATCTAACTTATGTTTACAGTTTATGCTTTGCAGCAATAAATGACTTTATAAAGAAGGTGCACACCGCTCATGTGTATACTTGGGAGCTTGTACCATTTGGGTAAAAGATATTGTGCTTTTTATGTGAATGAGAAAATATAAAGATGGTTTTGTCTGTACATTTACCATATAAAATATAAGTAGGCTATAACCACACCACCTAGCTAAATAACACAACTGAAAAAAGTAACGGGGAAACAAATTCAAAGGGGCATGAAAACCAGAAGTTTTCTTTTGGGATTCAGATAGAGAATAACATTTTAAACAACTTTCGAATTTACTTCTTATTTGCTCCATTCTGTTCGAATCATTGGTTAAAGCAGCAGCAATGCACTACTGGGAGCTAGCTAAACACATTGGGTGAGCCAAGAACGTTAAGCATATATGTGCAGCCACCAATCGGCAGCTCCTAAGCCTACGTAGGTATAATTTTTCAACAAAGTATACTAAAGTGAAAGTAAATCCTAGCGTTTTACAAACGCTAGGATTTACTATTGATACAAATAAAGGGGACTTTCATTCATGAAGTATAAGATACTTCATGTAGAAAGCTCCTTTATTTGATTCAATTGATTGCCCTTTTTAGCTGCTACAGCAGCCCACGGCTTAAAAAATTTTTTGCTAAGAGGTGAAGTTTTCAGCTCTTAGCTAAAAGCCGTGCGGTAAATCCGGCTCCCATTGGCGCCAAGCCGGATTTACAGCACGGCTATTGACTAAGAGGTGAAAACGTCACCTCTTAGCAAAAAATAATAATTGAAGTATCATACATGAACGAAAGTCCCCTTTATTTGTTTCAATAGTAAATCCTAGTGTTTGTAAAACGCTAGGATTTACTTTCACTTAAGAAAACAAAACTAGTTGGAGAATAGAAGTAAATTAAAAAGTTTTTAAAAATCACAAGCTCTATCTGAATCATGAAAGAAAAAAAATTGGGTCTCATGTCCTTTCAATAAAACCACCTCCAGTCAGAATTTTTACATAATTAACCCTTTGAGTGCTAATGACGGCTCTGAGCCGTCAGAGTTTCCCATTCTGGTGCTAATGACGGCTCAGAGCCGTCATTAGCACTCTCCCACCTTGAAGGAGATCTGGGGGCTCCCACCCGCTCCTACCCCAGCGATCGTGCCTGTAGAGTGACAGGCATCGCCGGAGCTTCCCGTTTTGCATGGTGACGTCACGTGCAATAACGTGATGACGTCACTGCGCAACTTTATTTATACTTAACAATGTTAAGTATAGGAGCAGGGCGCATGCTGCTTTGAAGCCTGTATCTCAGCTACAGACCCCCCAAGACCCACCATTGGAAAGGTGATCGCCAAACCTTTCCAACAGTGTAAGACTTGGGGGGCTGGAAAAAAAAAAAAAAAAAGTAGGGGGAAAAAAAAAAAACATAAAAAAATCTTAGCACCCAGCTTAGCACTCAAAGGGTTAAACATCTATTGCTAAGTCTACTGCTCCTTAGCGAGGCTACAAACTCAAAATCTACGTTTCCTTCAAACTGCCGCTTATTGCCTAATCCAGCTACAAAACTAGATAGAGATTGCACCAAGGTTTTCAAAGCTAAAGCCAGCCTAATTGGCCACAATTAAGGGAGATACAATTACAAAAACACAGTTTTCAAGTAGCTTTTGCCAGCCAGGTGACATTATAAAGTAGCCGGATGTGGGCAGTGTAATATTTTCTATACTATAATATAATTTTTTTTCTTTGCAAAGCATAAAAATGTGTGTGTGTGTGTGTGTTAATTGCATAATTTAACTCAAATGTATTTAAAGATAATTTATGCAATAGAAAGTTAACATTTTTAATGTTAGCCGGGTAGTCTACCAGCTGAAAAACACTGAACCATTAATAAAGTGTCAGTATCACACGTTTATAAAAACAGAATTTATGTTTACCTGATAAATTTCTTTCTCCAACGGTGTGTCCGGTCCACGGCGTCATCCTTACTTGTGGGATATTCTCTTCCCCAACAGGAAATGGCAAAGAGCCCAGCAAAGCTGGTCACATGATCCCTCCTAGGCTCCGCCTACCCCAGTCATTCGACCGACGTTAAGGAGGAATATTTGCATAGGAGAAACCATATGGTACCGTGGTGACTGTAGTTAAAGAAAATAAATTATCAGACCTGATTAAAAAAACCAGGGCGGGCCGTGGACCGGACACACCGTTGGAGAAAGAAATTTATCAGGTAAACATAAATTCTGTTTTCTCCAACATAGGTGTGTCCGGTCCACGGCGTCATCCTTACTTGTGGGAACCAATACCAAAGCTTTAGGACACGGATGAAGGGAGGGAGCAAATCAGGTCACCTAAATGGAAGGCACCACGGCTTGCAAAACCTTTCTCCCAAAAATAGCCTCAGAAGAAGCAAAAGTATCAAACTTGTAAAATTTGGTAAAAGTGTGCAGTGAAGACCAAGTCGCTGCCCTACATATCTGATCAACAGAAGCCTCGTTCTTGAAGGCCCATGTGGAAGCCACAGCCCTAGTGGAATGAGCTGTGATTCTTTCGGGAGGCTGCCGTCCGGCAGTCTCGTAAGCCAATCTGATGATGCTTTTAATCCAAAAAGAGAGAGAGGTAGAAGTTGCTTTTTGACCTCTCCTTTTACCTGAATAAACAACAAACAAGGAAGATGTTTGTCTAAAATCCTTTGTAGCATCTAAATAGAATTTTAGAGCGCGAACAACATCCAAATTGTGCAACAAACGTTCCTTCTTTGAAACTGGTTTCGGACACAGAGAAGGTACGATAATCTCCTGGTTAATGTTTTTGTTAGAAACAACTTTTGGAAGAAAACCAGGTTTAGTACGTAAAACCACCTTATCTGCATGGAACACCAGATAAGGAGGGGAACACTGCAGAGCAGATAATTCTGAAACTCTTCTAGCAGAAGAAATTGCAACTAAAAACAAAACTTTCCAAGATAATAACTTAATATCAACGGAATGTAAGGGTTCAAACGGAACCCCCTGAAGAACTGAAAGAACTAAATTGAGACTCCAAGGAGGAGTCAAAGGTTTGTAAACAGGCTTGATTCTAACCAGAGCCTGAACAAAGGCTTGAACATCTGGCACAGCTGCCAGCTTTTTGTGAAGTAACACCGACAAGGCAGAAATCTGTCCCTTCAGGGAACTTGCCGATAATCCTTTTTCCAATCCTTCTTGAAGGAAGGATAGAATCCTAGGAATCTTAACCTTGTCCCAAGGGAATCCTTTAGATTCACACCAACAGATATATTTTTTCCAAATTTTGTGGTAAATCTTTCTAGTTACAGGCTTTCTGGCCTGAACAAGAGTATCGATAACAGAATCTGAGAAACCTCGCTTCGATAAAATCAAGCGTTCAATCTCCAAGCAGTCAGCTGGAGTGAAACCAGATTCGGATGTTCGAACGGACCCTGAACAAGAAGGTCTCGTCTCAAAGGTAGCTTCCAAGGTGGAGCCGATGACATATTCACCAGATCTGCATACCAAGTCCTGCGTGGCCACGCAGGAGCTATCAAGATCACCGACGCCCTCTCCTGATTGATCCTGGCTACCAGCCTGGGGATGAGAGGAAACGGCGGGAACACATAAGCTAGTTTGAAGGTCCAAGGTGCTACTAGTGCATCCACTAGAGCCGCCTTGGGATCCCTGGATCTGGACCCGTAACAGGGAACTTTGAAGTTCTGACGAGAGGCCATTAGATCCATGTCTGGAATGCCCCACAGCTGAGTGACTTGGGCAAAGATTTCCGGATGGAGTTCCCACTCCCCCGGATGCAATGTCTGACGACTCAGAAAATCCGCTTCCCAATTTTCCACTCCCGGGATGTGGATAGCAGACAGGTGGCAGGAGTGAGACTCCGCCCATAGAATAATCTTGGTCACTTCTTCCATCGCTAGGGAACTCCTTGTTCCCCCCTGATGGTTGATGTACGCAACAGTCGTCATGTTGTCTGATTGAAACCGTATGAACTTGGTCCTCGCTAGCTGAGGCCAGGCCATGAGAGCATTGAATATCGCTCTCAGTTCCAGAATATTTATCGGTAGAAGAGATTCTTCCCGAGACCAAAGACCCTGAGCTTTCAGGGATCCCCAGACCGCGCCCCAGCCCATCAGACTGGCGTCGGTCGTGACAATGACCCACCCTGGTCTGCGGAATGTCATCCCTTGTGACAGGTTGTCCAGGGACAGCCACCAACGGAGTGAGTCTCTGGTCCTCTGATTTACTTGTATCTTTGGAGACAAGTCTGTATAGTCCCCATTCCACTGACTGAGCATGCACAGTTGTAATGGTCTTAGATGAATGCGCGCAAAAGGAACTATGTCCATTGCCGCTACCATCAACCCGATCACTTCCATGCACTGAGCTACGGAAGGAAGAGGAACGGAATGAAGTATCCGACAAGAGTCCAGAAGTTTTGTTTTTCTGGCCTCTGTTAGAAAAATCCTCATTTCTGAGGAGTCTATAATTGTTCCCAAGAAGGGAACCCTTGTTGACGGGGATAGAGAACTCTTTTCCACGTTCACTTTCCAGCCGTGAGATCTGAGAAAGGCCAGGACGATGTCCGTGTGAGCCTTTGCTCGAGGGAGGGACGACGCTTGAATCAGAATGTCGTCCAGGTAGGGTACTACTGCAATGCCCCTTGGTCTTAGCACCGCTAGAAGGGACCCTAGTACCTTTGTGAAAATCCTTGGAGCAGTGGCTAATCCGAAAGGAAGCGCCACAAACTGGTAATGTTTGTCCAGGAATGCAAACCTTAGGAACCGATGATGTTCCTTGTGGATAGGAATATGTAGATACGCATCCTTTAAATCCACCGTGGTCATGAATTGACCTTCCTGGATGGAAGGAAGGATAGTTCGAATGGTTTCCATCTTGAACGATGGGACCTTGAGAAATTTGTTTAAGATCTTGAGATCTAAGATTGGTCTGAACGTTCCCTCTTTTTTGGGAACTATGAACAGATTGGAGTAGAACCCCATCCCTTGTTCTCTTAATGGAACAGGATGAATCACTCCCATTTTTAACAGGTCTTCTACACAATGTAAGAACGCCTGTCTTTTTATGTGGTCTGAAGACAACTGAGACCTGTGGAACCTCCCCCTTGGGGGAAGTCCCTTGAATTCCAGAAGATAACCCTGGGAGACTATTTCTAGCGCCCAAGGATCCAGAACATCTCTTGCCCAAGCCTGAGCGAAGAGAGAGAGTCTGCCCCCCACCAGATCCGGTCCCGGATCGGGGGCCAATATTTCATGCTGTCTTGGTAGCAGTGGCAGGTTTCTTGGCCTGCTTTCCCTTGTTCCAGCCTTGCATTGGTCTCCAAGCTGGCTTGGCTTGAGAAGTATTACCCTCTTGCTTAGAGGACGTAGCACTTTGGGCTGGTCCGTTTTTACGAAAGGGACGAAAATTAGGTCTATTTTTTGCCTTGAAAGGCCGATCCTGAGGAAGGGCGTGGCCCTTACCCCCAGTGATATCAGAGATAATCTCTTTCAAGTCAGGACCAAAACAGCGTTTTCCCCTTGAAAGGAATGTTTAGTAGCTTGTTCTTGGAAGACGCATCAGCCGACCAAGATTTCAACCAAAGCGCTCTGCGCGCCACAATAGCAAACCCAGAATTCTTAGCCGCTAACCTAGCCAATTGCAAAGTGGCGTCTAGAGTGAAAGAATTAGCCAATTTGAGAGCATTGATTCTGTCCATAATCTCCTCATAAGGAGGAGAATCACTATCGAGCACCTTTATCAGTTCATCAAACCAGAAATATGCGGCTGTAGTGACAGGGACAATGCATGAAATGGGTTGTAGAAGGTAACCCTGCTGAACAAACATCTTTTTAAGCAAACCTTCTAATTTTTTATCCATAGGATCTTTGAAAGCACAACTATCCTCTATGGGTATAGTGGTGCGTTTGTTTAAAGTAGAAACCGCTCCCTCGACCTTGGGGACTGACTGCCATAAGTCCTTTCTGGGGTCGACCATAGGAAACAATTTTTTAAATATGGGGGGAGGGACGAAAGGAATACCGGGCCTTTCCCATTCTTTATTAACAATGTCCGCCACCCGCTTGGGTATAGGAAAAGCTTCTGGGAGCCCCGGCACCTCTAGGAACTTGTCCATCTTACATAGTTTCTCTGGGATGACCAAATTTTCACAATCATCCAGAGTGGATAATACCTCCTTAAGCAAAATGCGGAGATG
Source organism: Bombina bombina (assembly GCF_027579735.1). Taxonomy (NCBI): domain Eukaryota; kingdom Metazoa; phylum Chordata; class Amphibia; order Anura; family Bombinatoridae; genus Bombina; species Bombina bombina. The sequence continues at coordinate 220,070,747 of NC_069503.1, read as the reverse complement.
TTCCAACTTAAATTTAAATGTAATCACATCAGATTCAGCCTGATGAGAAATGTTCCCTGAATCAGTAATTTCTCCCTCAGACAAAACCTCCCTGGCCCCCTCAGATTGGGTTAGGGGCCCTTCAGAGATATTAATATCAGCGTCGTCATGCTCTTCAGTAACTAAAACAGAGCAGCCACGCTTACGCTGACAAGGGTTCATTTTGGCTAAAATGTTTTTGACAGAATTATCCATTACAGCCGTTAATTGTTGCATAGTAAGGAGTATTGGCGTGCTAGATGTACTAGGGGCCTCCTGAGTGGGTAAGACTCGTGTAGACGAAGGAGGGAATGATGCAGTACCATGCTTACTCCCCTCACTTGAGGAATCATCTTGGGCATCATTGTCATTATCACATAAATCACATTTATTTAAATGAATAGGAATTCTGGCTTCCCCACATTCAGAACACAGTCTATCTGGTAGTTCAGACATGTTAAACAGGCATAAACTTGATAATAAAGTACAAAAAACGTTTTAAAATAAAACCGTTACTGTCACTTTAAATTTTAAACTGAACACACTTTATTACTGCAATTGCGAAAAAACATGAAGGAATTGTTCAAAATTCACCAAATTTTCACCACAGTGTCTTAAAGCCTTAAAAATATTGCACACCAAATTTGGAAGCTTTAACCCTTAAAATAACGGAACCGGAGCCGTTTTAAGCTTTAACCCCTTTACAGTCCCTGGTATCTGCTTTGCTGAGACCCAACCAAACCCAAAGGGGAATACGATACCAAATGACGCCTTCAGAAAGTCTTTTCTAAGTATCAGAGTTCCTCTCACATGCGACTGCATGCCATGCCTCTCAAAAACAAGTGCGCCACACCGGCGCGAAAATGAGACTCTGCTTATGCTTTGGGAAAGCCCCTAAGAAATAAGGTGTCTAATACAGTGCCTGCCGATATTATTATATCAAAATACCCAGATAAAATGATTCCTCAAGGCTAAATATGTGTTAATAATGAATCGATTTAGCCCAGAAAAGTCTACAGTCTAAATAAGCCCTTGTGAAGTCCTTATTTACGATCGTAATAAACATGGCTTACCGGATCCCATAGGGAAAATGACAGCTTCCAGCATTACATCGTCTTGTTAGAATGTGTCATACCTCAAGCAGCAAGAGACTGCACACTGTTCCCCCAACTGAAGTTAATTGCTCTCAACAGTCCTGTGTGGAACAGCCATGGATTTTAGTTACGGTTGCTAAAATCATTTTCCTCATACAAACAGAATTCTTCATCTCTTTTCTGTTTCTGAGTAAATAGTACATACCAGCACTATTTGAAAATAACAAACTCTTGATTGAATAATGAAAAACTACAGTTAAACACTAAAAATCTCTAAGCCATCTCCGTGGAGATGTTGCCTGTACAACGGCAAAGAGAATGACTGGGGTAGGCGGAGCCTAGGAGGGATCATGTGACCAGCTTTGCTGGGCTCTTTGCCATTTCCTGTTGGGGAAGAGAATATCCCACAAGTAAGGATGACGCCGTGGACCGGACACACCTATGTTGGAGAAATGTATCATTCTGTATACATTTCTTAACTGCTGATATTAACTACTTACAAAATACATTTTCATTTTGGTATAAATTAACTAACAATTGTATAATTTTTCCTGTAAATTATGATATTACTCAGATAAACATAACCACTATGAAAATATATATTTAGCATTGAAAGAAGGTGAATATAAAAAAAAAAAAAAAAAAAAAAAAAAACAGATTTTCCGACATGCAGTAATCCCACACTATTCAAGGCAAACCACCCATATAGCCTTTCCTACATTTACAATTGTGCTATTCAATTGTCAAACATAACATGGGATATAATGAAAAAAACATTCATGAATTCTAGGTTTATACAAAAATTGTGTGAGGGCTAAAAAATATGTGATTTTGTGGGTAAAACCATATTAGGTATTTTTGTCAGTGAATACATTTAATGATTAGTACTAATTATGGTATAATAATCCATTTTATGGAGAATGTGGGTGTGTTAGTAAAGCCCATTGACTCAGTCTGTCTAGGAAAAGTGGGTGTTAAGAAGTATTTTTAAAGCAAAAGCAGGCACAAAGACATATGAATGAATATAGCAATGTTTCATTTTCATTAATAAATATGTTTATGGGGGAAAATATGCATATTGTATACAGCAGTATTCAGGCTCCTTAGCTGATAGAGACGACACTCAGCTCTATAAATGTGTAAAACACACTGCTCTACAACCACAAAAAAGTAATTAGACAAGAAATTAAAGGAACTGTAAACACATTGAGATTTTTTTAAAAATAAAATGTTTAGTTATACATAATGAAACAACTTTGCAATGTATTTTCATTATTTATTTTGCCCCCTTTTCATTTAAATTAGTTCTCAAAACTGAGTAATACTCCTCACTACCAGCATCTTTAAAGGGGTAAAACAAGAGACCTGTAAGCATAGGAATAGTAACCGAGTAGCTGTACCAACCTGTTTTATGTCCCTTTAATGGGACAGTAAACCCTTTGTAATTAAAAAAAAAAAAACATTTCTGTTGTGTTGCTATAGAATAACAGATCAGCCAATTATTAATGTCTTTAAAACAAATTCACATTCTTTTTACTGGAATTATTTTTTTAATAGATAAACTCCACCTACCATTTGCTGTATTTGGAGGAGCCAATCTGTGCTTTAGTTTTCAGACAAGGCTAGCCACTGGCATAAAGTACATTGTTTTGCAGTTATTAGTTAAAGCCAATTAGTGAAATATGTAGCAGGGTTCTCCTTGAGAAGTCAGTCGTGTGCTTTTCATGTTCTGAGAAGTAAACATTGCTCAGTTTTCAGGGCAAAATAATGAAAATAGTGCAAAATTATTTAAATTATGTAAAACTAAACATTTTGTTTTATTTAAAAATCTCAAGGTGTTTATCTTCCCTTTAAGCTCACTAACTCACACTTGCAATGCATTAAAATAAGAAAATGGCTTTAAAGAGAGATAAAAAGACACAATAGGAAATCAACAGCTTGCTGAGCAATAACCATATTATTGTAGTTGTAGCCAAGATTATTATTTTATTTTAATTTTTTATTTTAAAGGGCATTTTAAAACCCAAAGAAAAAAAGTCCTGCCCATAACACACACTTCATGAAAAGAGAAACTGCCACAGCAGAGACACGTAAGGCTTCAGATCGTTCGTGCAGACCAGACCATGATAGGGAAGTTGTTATTCAGACTTTAGACAGGGTATTGCTAGGGTACATTAATCACAGAGCACATGTGCAATATTAATCTTCCAAGTTAAAAACCTAAATATTTTGATGTGCTTTAAATGAAAATTAGATGACATATGATGCTTAAAAGTGACTGGACAGCTGTAGGCTGGGGTTCACAGTAATTTATCTGCAATAATTATCCCTAATAACCTCTTGTATTACATCACCAAGTGCTCCCATACTAAGTGCTTTGCAGGTTTAGCACTTTTGGATTTATTTTTGAGAAATGCCAGCCCTAATGTATAGCACTTGCACAGTATTAATCTCTGGCTGCAACTAGGGAGCAGTATGGAGTCTTCCTGCACAGACTTACTACATGACAAAACTCTGTTCTATACTTCCTGATTAACTGACCATCCAGCTGCTAATGGCTAGTGAGACTTCACCTGTGTATATAAACCATTAGCATGGGTTAAACACACAGTAAACTCATGTCAGCAATGCTTTACGTGTGAGTAACACCTTAATAGGGGTTAAAGGGACAGTTAAGTCCAAAATAAACTTTTATTAATCAAATAGGGCATGTAATTTTAACAAAAACTTTCCAATTTACTTTTATCACCAATTTTGCTTTATTCTCTTGGTATTCTTAGTTAAAAGCTAAACCTAGGTAGGCTCATATGCTAATTTCTTATGCCTCTAATCTGAATGCATTTTAACAGTTTTTCACCACTAGAGGGCGTTGGTTCATGTGTTATATAGATAACTGAGCTCACGCACGTGAAGATACCTAGGAGTCAGCACTTATTGGCTAAAATGCAAGTCTGTCAAAAGAACTGAAATAAGTGGGCAATTTGCAGAAGCTTAGATACAAGGTAATTGCAGAGGTAAAACGTGTATTATAACTGTGTTGGTTATGCAAAACTGGGGAATGGGTAATAAAGGAATTATCTATCATTTAGACAACAAAAATTCTGGTGTTGACTGTCCCTTTAAACACATAGTAAGCTAGTCAGTTATATTTGTATATTAGCAAGTCCCTTTAATTAAAGTGTACAACAGAGATCGCAGATGTATACACAAAATGTACTGCAATGTTAGGTTAACCCAACGGGTTGGTAACTATATATCAAACTTGATGTATTAGCAGCAGAGCTTCCTACAAACTACTTAGGAGTCAGGCAGTGACCCATAGAGAACAATTAAAGCACACATCTAGAAGTTTTAAATAAAAAAATAAGAAATAAAAAAGAAGAAGAAACTGTACAATTCTGTTAAAGACAAAACATAGAAACTGTATTTTCACAATTACAGCCTGTAATAAGTGGGAATACCTTGGAAAATTCCTTCACAGCGGTTCATTGGCAAGGAGTTATAACTGACCCGGTTTATTTTCTGGCACGCAGTCAATACACCACCTCCCATCGTATGCCCCTCATTTTCAGGCACTTTTTAAGTGATGAATATTCTGTCTGGAAGGCATACAGTATTGTTGCAGAAGATGTGATTATAGATTCATAAGTTGTTAGACCATTTGGGTAGTTTAATTAAAACCTGGCACGCTTACAGAAAATAACATTTAACGTGAATAGGAAAGCGTACGTGCAAATCATAGAAAGTGTGCTGTAATTGTTCCCTTCCCTGATTGATACACTAGAGATGAAAGGTTATGGATTCCACTGAAAGATGCTTACGCAATACTGATAATTAAAGGTACAGTCATCGGCTCAGATGTAATGTTGTAAAGGGTATAAGAAAGGATCCAGAACCAACTAGATCAGTGTTTGGCAGTGTACAAAGTGCTAATATTTTAATTTAGGGGAAAGAGAAAAAAAAAACAAGGCACTTCTTGTCTGGAAGCCAAAGTAGGAATCTCTCCCACATCCTAAATGAAAATAAATTGATGGATCCTTTAATTAAACTTACTAACATTCTCCATATCTAAAAAGGAGTTCTTTTCACTTAAAGGGATATGGACCCTACATTTTTCTAATGCGATTTATTCTTTGCCGACGGTCACATGGTGAGAAATAGTGCTGCTATCTAGTGATCTTGCAAATCAATTAGGAGGGAATAACGGATCCCTGTTTGAAAGGGGCGTTTTGCTTTCTAGGGTATGTAATGTCACTATAGGTCAAATAGAGGTGAAGGGCTAGAAGACAAAACTCGCTGGAGGAGGCTGTTGCTCTGTTGTTGAAGGTAATCACATTCTACAGGAACATACCAGCTCTCATTAGAACAAATCCCTTTATAAGATAAGGGTTCTGTGTCACACCACATGCAACGAGGAAGTGCCTTTGCCTGTAGAGACTTCCTCCTGTGATGTCACCATGCGCTACATTCCATCATCAAATCAAAACCTCCATGTGGGTACTAAGAATGAGGAAGAACCTCTGGCCTTCCTGGCTAGGTACGAACAAGAAAAGAAGCTACATAATAGCGCATGGCAGGAATGCATTGTCTACACAAAGTGTTTGTTTATTACACCCATTGAAAATGATGAGTATATCCATGTAATTTGTAAGATAAAATAAAGGAATTCTTAAAGGGCCATTATAGCGATAAAATGACATGCTCTAATAGGTTAAAGCACGTAATGTTATCACTAATGATGCTGCATCATTATGTGTTTAATCACCAAAAGTGTTAAGCACATAGCTTAGGAACAGCACTATTCACATGATACAACTGTGCGACTAGCAATGCTGATTCAGTGACCAGTAGTTTTCGATCAGGACCACAGTGCTCAGCAGCTCCCAAGTGGTACTTAAACTATGTGTTTAACCCGTATGTTTAGCATTGCAGAGTGGCTGGGGATAAAATGATGTGCTCTAACAAATTAGAACACCTTTATCCCTATAAGAGCTCTGTGTAATTATGGACAGTACAAACCTGCAATAACAATATTTTTTTTACTTTCTTGCAATATGACATACTAGTTGAATGTGAAAAGCATTAAATGCATTAATACCTTGTTCACTGCAATTGTTTTTCAAAAACCAAAGTCCCCTCTCACTCTCCAATGCTGGAGGAACCAATCAGGACTTATTACTGGAGATGACAGCGCTAGTCACTGTCATTTTGTTAACAAAACTTCCATTGTTTTGAAGTATATTAGGAGATGATTTCTGCTGATGTCAATTAGTGACAGATATGTGGCAGGGTTAAAGTTTGTGAAACTAGACTGGTGCAAATCCATTCCTCAGAATTGCAATTCTCTTTATTTTCAAAGTTAAATTACCAGAAAGAGGAGAAAAATAAATAATGAAAGTGTATAGCAAAGTAACTGTTTACTGTTCAGGGAAGTCAAAATTAATGATATAGCTAGAACTCCCAATTTATAAAAATAAAAAAAATAAAAATACACACATACATACACACCACCCAGGTATGCTCAGGAGCATGCACGTGACTTGAACACTATAATGGTGGTTGCAAACATTATAGGAAACACTGCTGTCTTAAAGTTCTCAAAATATGTTCACAAACCTGAGTACCTCTATGCTCTCATGGAAAGGAGCTATGTTTCTTCAAAGGATAGCAAAAGAAAGATTTAATATGACCAGGAAATAAAGGTGCTAACTCTTAATTCCCCAGGCGTGAACGCATTGTTATCTATATGCACACATTAACTAGCAAATAAAAAAGCATGTGATAAGAGGCTGTCTGTAGAGGCTTACAAACAGGCAGAAATGTAGAGGTTTAAATGTTATAAAGTATATTAATATAACAATGTAGGTTGTGCAAAGCTGGGGAATGGGTAATAAAGGCGTTATCTATCTTTTTAAACAATAACAATTTTAGTGTAGACTGTCCCTTTAAGTAACATGATTCCCTGAGCACAGTCAGTATTTTCTGTACTGCTAAAAAAATAAAGTTGATCAGACTATTAATTTTCTTCACTAAACACTCTTCTGTAACCGTTAAAACCTGTTTTGAAGACAATCTGAAGTTCAATGCCCCCCCCTTAAAGACTTTGTACCATAAAAAAGCCCCAGGGGTTAAACATTCTGCGGGATGAGTCAGTTGCACAAAATTCCCCAGGGTGTCATATGCAGAGTCATGTTTTCAAACTGCAATTCAAAAGGTATTACCAAATAGCTCCTAATGATAACAATTATACATCTGGTAACAATGACCTGCTCCTAACTAGAAACTCTCATTACATTAATTATGCACATTGTGCGAGAATTTAACCGTATGTAAGAGGAGCACAAATCTGTTGGATGAATCAAGACGACGACCCAGGTAACTCCCTGTGGTACTGTCTGCTATACCGTATTAAGGCCTTGTTAACGCTTTCAGTTGGCAGAACAGATGCTGCATGAAAATTGCAAGAGCTGCGAGAGTGAGCGCGCGTGCGTACTTCACAATAACATGTTGTGAGGGGGCAGACATGTATTAATCATTTAAACCTGCTCTTGAGAGAGAGGAGAAATAAGGAGCCAAGCTGTCGCTATTTTTACAGCATGCTGGTTATGTTTTGATAAATCCTGCTGACCCTCAAGCTACTAACACAATCACAATTATTAGCTTTAGAAGAAAAGAAAAAACTCAAAGCGTTTTATGTAAGCACTACCGAATGGTCTTCAATATTTAACATAGAAACATAGATATTGACGGCAGATAAGAGCCATAGGCCCAGCAAGTCAGCCCGATATTACCTAACAGTATAAACTTATCTAGTTTGTAGGATAGCCCTATGCTTGTCCCATGCATTTTTAAAGTCCCCCACAGTGTTTGTTGCTACTACCTCTTGAGGAAGTTTATTTCATATTTCCATATTTAATGGTTTGGTCTAAACTGAGAAAAAGCTCACCAATGTTTTTACTTTATTTTTTTATTTAAAGGGACATTAAATTCAAATTATTTCTGTTAGGAATCAAACAGAGCAGACACATTTTTATAGAGTTTTCAATTTATTTTTTTTCAATGTACTTCTTTCCTGTTGTATTCTTTGTGGAAGAGATATCTATAAAGATAAAATGCACAGTTCTGGAGCAAAACATCACAGCAAATGCTGATGCCACCTAGTGTTCTATAAATGTATAACAGCTATTGCTCAAGTCATGTGCACGCTGCTACACCTTTCTATTTGCTTTTCAACAAAAGATACAAAAAGAAGAGAGCACATTTGATAATTGAAGTAAAGTGGATTTTTTTTTTTTTTAATGTTACACTGTCTAAATTATGAAAGATGTTTTGGGTTTTATGTCCATTTAAAGCGTCACTAACTTTTCATTAGTATTATTGTTGTTACTTTGTGCTTAACCCCCTTAATGTATGCAAAACAGCCACACTGCACTGCCATTCCTTGGATCAACAGGAGGTTATGGTCAGGACCTGCAGTGCTCTGTGGGCTCCCGAACAGTACTTTATGTGTGTAGCCCCTCTGCAAGGATTAAAAACACACAGTTGCAGCGTCGATAGTGATTAAATTAGAGCATGTAATTTTATAACTATTATGGCCGTTTATTTTATTTCTTTTTTAATGTTTTTTTTTTATCTGTCCAGACTAAAAGGCATAGGAAAAAATGTGATATCACAGGTTGCATTTAAATTACAGAGGCCTTTATTATAAAACTGCATTTTACTGGTTTGTTCTACTACGGATATTGAATGCATTAGAAGCTCTAGTCAATTAGCAACCTGTCTTCATCCAGAATGAACTAAACACACTTAGAGCTTATGATTAGAACAAACATCTCACATCTAACCTAACGCACTAAATAAAGACGACTACCTAGGCTTGACTGCTGCACACGGTTCTCAGCAGTTTTCTGTCTTCAGAAGTCTGTATGGTACAGTTGTCTCACATTGTCCTATTTAAAGGGATAGTCACAGGTCATCTTTTTTTGTATAACTAACCCTAGCACAGAGCTACAACCACTGCAGATCCAGAAAAGATTGCAGCTGGTGATTGGCAGGATGTGCAAATGCCACTCCTGATTGGCTTTCTGCAGTTCTCAAGCAGCACTGCGTTTAACCCATTTGGGGTCAGTAATGCAATTTCAGCATTAAAATATGCCTTTAAATTACATAAAGCCACTACAGCTGACAGAATATTGGTTAACTTCATTATAATGAGAAATACATTTAAAACAAAATCTAGTGATTTCATCCTAAGGGATAATATAAATACACAACAGCTCTCTCTAGAAGTCAAAGGGTTAAAATACAAATCCTTCTCTGCACACTGCCTTAGACGTATACAAGACTACATAACTTGGTGGTGAACAGTGGAGATAAAGTGAACTGCATTATTTATCTTCTATCTCTTGCATCCATTCCCAACAAAATACTTCAGCCTTTAGCCAAAGAGGAAGTGAAGAAATGTTGACCATGGTACAGTATGTCCCTACAATCTGGCCAAATAAACATTAAACCTCCACTAAAACCAAAATTCCATTTTAACCACAACTTCCTCCCAGACATTGTAAAGAAGAAATATGCCTGTCTGGGTTCACTACCTACTAAGTCAAGTGAAAAAAGCACAGACTATTTGGTTACAATTCACTGGATGGCATTTCATCCGAGCATGTGTAGGAAAAAAACACTTTTCCCTTGTAGGTAAATCATGTTCAGTAATTAAGGGCTTTATTCAAAAAGACATGCTGTGCATTTTCAAGGGTGTTCACTGGCCTAATTTTCTTTACGTACATTCTAACAAAACAAAAAATGCAGTGAAAATACACAGTCTGATATCTGTGCGAATGGCAGCAAGTTATCAAGTAATGTTTTAAA
>NC_069503.1:220013264-220055764 GCF_027579735.1 Bombina bombina | reverse complement strand
CAGAGTTAAGAATGAACAATACAGACTTCCCAGGGCAAACCTGCTACACATCCCTAACTGGTGCAGAAAAAAAAAACTGTTTGGGACAGTGGGGTTTGTGCAGGTGTTTTTCTTTTCTAATGTGGAGAAAAGCACTAAGGGTATGGGGGAAGACTCCAAAGGCATCATGGGATGTCTAGGCCACCGCTGCAAAAACAAAAAAAAACACTACTGAACTACAGCACAGGGGTACTATATGAACCATCATAGGTAGTGCATTGGCCAAGGTAAAGGGTGGAGCATTAATAAATCATAATCCATTTCCCTGTAAGACACTGTCTGGCAGCAGCAGTAATAAATACTTCAACACATTTAAAAATACATTAAAAGGGAAAACTACAAAAAAATGTTGAATTCTTCCTACTCGGTGAAGCATCATGCTGCTTGTACAAACTAGAGCAAGACATATACCGGCTGTCAGGCGATCTGGACACAACACAAATTCTAACAAGTACTGCATAGTTGGTGACCAGCCAAAGTGATTTGTCGCCATGTCTCTAGAGACACGAAGGCCACACATAGCTGCAGGCCACATGGTTTGGATGCTCAGGCATTAGAGGTGGAGCATGAATGTACCAGGGACCGTTATCCTACATAGAATTCAACATCAAAGGAGACAAGAGTGGGAAGCGCTACAGGGGGAGCCATTCCCCTAATTCAAACAGCATTATATGTACAAAATATATCAATCCTAGCAGCCAAATAAATATTGTAAAAAGTCTTCCAGGAAAACTATTCCCTCCTCTGTAGATTATTGTGCTAGGTCCCAATATACCACATTATACACAAGGATATCCGCAAGCTACAGAATTAAAGTTTCATTAAACTCAAAAGGTTTCATTATTTAAAAGGGACAGTCAACTCCAATATTTTTATTTTTTTAAAAGATAATCCCCTTATTACCCATTCTCCAGTTTTGCACAGCCAAAATACTTTTTACCTCTGTGATTACCTTGTATATAAGCCTCTGCAGACTGCCCCCTGATCACATGACTTATCTATTAACTTACATTTTAGCCAATTACTGCAGTGTCATCTACAACCCACGAGCGTGAGCAAAATGTTATCTTATATAGCAGCACAAGAACTAGCCGTCTCCTGTTGTGAAAAGCAAATAAAAAAAGCATGTGATAAGAGGCTGTCTGTAGTGGCTTAGAAAAAGGCAGAAATTTAGAGGTTTAAATCTAATAAAGTATATTAATATTTATTGTGCAAAGCTGGGGAATGGGTAGTAAAGGCGTTATCGATCTTTTTAAACAACAATAATTTTGGTGCCGACTGTACCTTTAAAAGTACAACAATGTTGCAATATACATTCATTATTTCTTTTGCTGTAAAATACATAGGAACAATTTGCAAGTTCAACTTTTCCCCAGGGTGGCCTGAGTTAAAGGGATAGGAAAGTCAGAGTTAAACCTGAATGATTCAGATAGAAGTGAATTTAAAAAAAAAAAAGTGTCTTAAAATAACATGCTCTATTTTCAAATGTGCTTTGTTCTCTTGGTTTCCCTTGTTGAAAAAGAATACACACATATCCTGCTCTTGTGGGAGCTAGCTGCTGACTGCCTAACTAGATGTGTTCAGCTATCTGCCAGTAGTGCAATGCTGCTTCTTCAGCAAAGGATAACAAGAGAATGAAGCAAATTTGATAATAGAACATACAATTTTAAATGAGTAAAAAAAAAATCTTTAGCATATTTCAAAGTTAATCCAATTTTAGTTTTCTCTATTATCTGGCAGCCCATCAGCCAATCAAAAAATGCATATATGTAAACACTGTCCCTTTTCGCACATGCTCAGTAAGAGCTGAAGACAAAGTAGGCATTTTAAATAAAAATAAACTGTGCACATTTTTATAATGGAAGTAGAAGTGTTTTTGGGTTTATGTGCATGCTTATCTGAATCATGAAACTTTACATTTTGATTTTAGTGGCCCTTTAAAATTGATGAGGTTTGCATCACCAGTCATAGGAAAACCATTCTTTACAATAGCATAGGACAACATACAAGGTCATTTTGGTGTGAATATGGTGCATATATAAATGTATATTTAGTTATTAGATGGTGATTTTAATTGAATACGTCTGTTTATATATCTGTTTAATAAATTATATTAATCTGACAGCCATAAGCCAATTACAGTCTCAGATACACAGTGAACTCATGAACATGCTCAGTAGGAGCCTGAAAAAAGGTGCATATAAAAAGATTGAGCACAAATTGATAATGGAAGTAAATTGGAAAGTATTTTTAAAATGTAATTCTCGATATGAATCATTAAACTTTATTTCGACTATAGTGGCCCTTTAAGGGAAGAGGGCTAACCTCTATAACTGCACATGTGCAAATAATAGCAATGACAACAACAATAATAATAAAGTATTTCAGCATGAAATATCCGTTATTTGTAGAGCATCAGATTCTGCAGGGCTATATGTGTATTAGTTTATGATTGGTTAGCAGAGAGTCATTTTCTTCTGGGGTAGGGGGAAATCGGTGAAAATAAGGGGGGGGGGGGGAGACCACACACACACACACACCACTCATTTGACAAAATAGAAATCTGCATTATTTAATGCAAAATCCTTCTCTGATAAAAAAAAGGTACACTATCACGTAACCTTACAATTTGTGTAAAATGCCCCTTTTAATACTTAGGGCCATATTTATCATTGCTAGTCTCCTATATGTGCTTAAACAAATTACCCTATTTATCATTCAAATATGTGCCTAAAATTGGGCAAGTTTGACTATAATAATATTTCCTAAAGTACGCCTCATTTATTCCCTTAGTTACAAATGTATCACTTGTTTTCTCCTATAGAGGACTGAAAGTTTTCCTACAAATGCGTGCAAGTTCTCTATAACCACTGTGGACAACAACATTAGAAATCTATTCTCTACCAGTTGAAAAAGCAATGTTACAAAAAAAAAATATATAATAAAGTCCACAGCTGCATTCATTACTTTTGTGAAAACAATACCCAAGCTAGAAGACACTGTAAGGCAAACAACGGGTGGGTACAAAAGGCGGCCCCTTCGAAAGGTACCACAGCCTGAAATTACCAGACACCCACTAAAAATATAGACTACACGGGTAAAAACCCAAAGCCCCGGTAACTGCACATTAGTTACACCACCAGCAAAGCCGAGGTAGAGACCATTCAGTCCCAGAGTCCGTTGAGCACAAACAGCCTCAGAGGATTCAGCCCCGTGGCTCTCGTCTCCCATGAAGAGTATCCGGCCGAAAGACAAGGACTGCTACCTGCCCCCAAAAGGGAGAACAGATTCCCACAAGAAATCCAAAGAATCATTCCACATGGCTCAACAAACCTAAAACAACCCACCGTTGTCTTTCAATAGTAGCGCCCAGGGAGACGAACTCCCTAGAAACACAAGGACCTGATAAAAAAAAGAATCCATTCTCAGGGAAACACGACCCAAGAGGACTCAACTGACACCCTCATATCCCTGATACAGTACCATACCATAAAGGTACTCCAGAAAACATGAGTTCCCTGTTGCCTCGTATCAGATCGAAACCTGCAGGCTACGCAAGCATAGAAAGCAGAAATAGGATAACTATCCCAGCAGTTATAAAAATATTCTCCAAGACAACTCTCAATGACCAGCTTCCAGGTAAGAAAGCTGACTCAGCCATCGTGGAACCCAAACCACCAAAAGGCTTTTTAAAGCCTGCTAGCACACATTCAAAAGGTGCAAATAGCTGTAGCTGGTTTCAAACTGCAAACCTTCCAAAAACTCAACAGCAGCCCTCCGAATACCGGGCTCTAAGGAGCATCCCCTCTCAGCACCAGACGCCGGGAGAAAAGAGAAAGACATCAAAAGTCCTCAAGCCGAAGGGGAGGACAGACTCTAGAAGAAAACGGTCAACACTGCATAGATTAACCGATCCCCGACCTTCCCTCCAGGGTAATGGTCCCAGCCCAAAGGCTAGTCAAAGACCGAAGACAAGAGTCCCAGACCTCTGAAAGAAAAAGGATGGATGTACGAGGAGCAAAGCCCCCGAGTAGAACTCTAACCGCTATTACAAATGGCATGCTACCGTGAGTCAGGACAGACTTTGTGCTTGTGTACGAGACCCCCTACACTGCTGTCTTCCATAAAGAGGTACACTTCCCAAGGGAAGAAGGTTCTCAGACCCCCAGCATCTAAATTTCAGAATCCAACTTTTAACAGGAGCCCAATCGGGGTTCAAACCCCCAGCCTCCTGCTGCAGGAATGGTGGAACCAGTAATTACTCCACATCTCCCTTTCCAGGGTTCTGAAAATGCAAGGAGGGAAAAAAAAAAAAAACAAGGACCCACAGGTTGCCACAGATACTAAGGTAACTCCTAACCAGGAGGAGAGAAGGGGATTAAGGCAACGGAAACCACCCTACCATAGAGGTGAGATTCCTCGGCCATATCGCCAACCCAGTTGAAAGACACCTGGAGTCTACAATGAACATCAAATGTGCCAGAAGACCAGTAGGGACCCGTTAGAGAGATCTAGAACCTAAGCCACAGGCAGATAGGCATCTCCCATGAGAAACAGAGTCCTGCCCCCCTCAGAGAGGCATGCAGGACCACAAACACCTAAGGTGAAACCGAACTGTCCACACCCAATCCAGGGAGAGACATGGTCCTATGCCAGAGTTTTCGAAAAATGGAATTAATCGAAAGATCTAACTTCCTGAGGAACCGAAGCTGCCTCTTATGATTAGTAGTGCACCATCTAAAGTCCGTAGACTTGGCAATCTAGCAACAGCCTCAAACCCAAGAGAGTCTGAAAGAACTCCTAAACAGTTTAAGAATTAGGCAACCAGTGCTCTTGGATCGCAAGGAAAAATCTAGTAGACAAGCGTAACCACGTGCAACACACGCAGGCAAAGTAACAACCGACACCCCCAGCACCCGAAAGTGAATGTGAACCCTGGAACTTGCTCGCCATCCCAGAGAATTAGACGTAAGCACCCTCCACAAAGCCCCTAAAAGAGCATCAAGGATAAATGGTCAACTACCTGACCCCAGAAGGGCAACCGTCTGTAACCAACCTCAGCTGTTTACAGTTAAGCCCCAAGGATAGAAGGACATGCCCGCGCTTCCAGACCAGATGACCCACCCAAGGCGGGAAGGAAGGAGACTCGGCCACCGCAAGAAAATGTTTATTAGGCTAAAGAGTCAGCATCCGGAAGAACCTCACGTGAAGACGCAAATCGTTTATCACTCGGAACACTAGACCACATAGCTCACTCACATCTCCCAACTCACAAAGTAATGCAAACTACGGTTCTGAGTCCCCAGGGACCTGAGAGAACCATGACGACATCTGAAGAGACAGATTCGTACCCCAGGCTAGTAGCCAGAAAAATCCCACCTTAGATCAGCACACACAACCCTCCATTCAGAGGCGTTGCATCTACACACAAGGCCTCATACTTCGAAATGGGATCCGAGCCCGGAGTCCATATCAATAGGCCAAGTGACATTCAGAATCCAACATGAACCCAGGTAACAGCAGAAAAGCATCCGACCAGTACCTGCCTGGTAGAAGGACAATCCGGAACTGTCCAAGGTCCAAGAAAATTTGAACCTAAGGATCAATAAATGAACTAGAAAACATAATTCTATTATTCAAAATTGCGCCAACTTCCATGGAAGTGCCCACGTGACCACAAAATTGCAAGGATCGGTTCCAGAGAAAAACATTTTCAAAAACGGAAATCTAACAGACATGAGCTTAAGAAAAACAAAATAAACACATGCATCTGGATCAAAAATAAAAGGAAAGCAGCACCCATCGGGTAAACGCCTAAGGTAAATGAGAACGCCAACAGGACCAGCCGATCAGAGGCCCCATTCACCCAAGCTCAGAATTGGAAACGAAACGTAAATAAAAAATAAAAACGGAGACGTTAGAGATTGGCTTCATCCCCAAATGTTGCATCCAATTTCCCATCCAGCATCTAAGACCTCGGATCCCTCAGCCCACTAGGACTGGGATTCTCTAACATCGCCAAAACGTGTCTTAAAAGAACACAAAGGCAAAATCATCCCTCATCGGATCAACGAAAGACCCTGACCCTGAGGTTGGGGCCCCTGAAGCCTCAGAGGCCAACACTTCCCCAGGAGGCCGAACTGAATCAGGCGATCCCACGTCTGACAGGCCCTGGTTAAAAGAACATGGACAGTATCTTAGAAATATTTCACTTGGGAGATATAAATGAGTCAGTGCCATAGAAATGGCCATGCGGAACCATGCAGTAACCTCTGGAGGAAACAAGCCACCCTCCGGAGGAGTAAAGGCCATAGGGACACCTGCTTGAGTAGCCAAGAAAGGTTCTGGGGCATACACCTCACGGGACATGGAAACCTCGGAGGTGGATGGCTCAACACACTCTAATCTCCCTGATTTGGGAGAAGAAAGTACTCAAAAGCGGCAATCTGAATATAACTGATGGGCATTTATTACCCAGGCCATTTCATATTCATCACAAGACGCATGCTCCGTATCGGAGACATCCGTGTCTAAAATATCAGAATCCTCCATAATCTTGGGATCACAAAAATGATAACTGGCACTCTGTTTACACCCCCAATAGCTGGGGCACTCACCACCTCCTATAACCCACAAGCTAGACTCTCTCTGTCGCACACGGAAGTGAGAAACAAACATAACCGCACCCGTCACGAGGTGCACCGTGCCAGTCAAAAAAAGGGCGTGCAATCTTGAGAGATCACGTCATTAAGATAAGGCCGTTATGTTCCGTAAAAGCTGTGAGCCTAGGTATTGCTACACATTAGCAGATGGAACCATATAACAAACATGTTTAAAGTCCCCCCTGTTCAATAACCCCCTCAGGAGATATTAACCTATGATTCCTTATTAAGAAAAAAGGAGTCCCACTGGGACCCTACCCTATTTCGTTAACATTACATTCACATATCGAAATAAAATGAAACGATCTTACAGGAATCTACACCGTGGAACAGGAACACGGCCCTTCAAGTGTGACAGATAGTAGCCTTGCTTCTGACAGACTTGAGTGAATAAAGGTAGGCAGCGAAAGTCATCAACGCTGATTACCAAGGAGCTGTTAATATGAGTCTCCCTGCATCTCTGGACTCTAGCTTTCATCCATGCTCTCACTGAGAGGCTGATAGGATTATTTAAAACTCCAGTCCCATTGCGAAGAGTACTACCCTCTAAAAGAGACTCTCTCGAACTTCTGACACTTCTCTGCCAACCTCCTGTGACGAAAGGCAAAGAATGACTGGGGGATGAGGGAAGTGGGGGAGGTATTTAAGCCTTTGCCTCCTCCTGGAGGCCAGGTTCTGTATTTCCCAAAAGTAATGAATGAAGCTGTTGACTCTTACTGTTTGAAAAAAAAATTTACATTCTTATTTTCTTCTTAAAGTTTAAAGACACATAAAACAACTAGTAACTACAAGATTCCTGTAGTTTTGTAATATATATCAAATATGAAAGCTTCCAGAATAAACATTATGTATGCTGCATGGGGGGGGGGGGGACTTGTTACTAGTGTAGACACAGCTAGCCATTGTCACTTTCAAGCAGAAATCTCATTGCTTTGCATCATCATCCTCCCCTTAATTAAGGCCTACCAGCAAAATATATGAAACCGGGTTTGACTTGCATGCATTTACATTTCTCAGAATTGGAAAGCCCACAATTTACAGAGTTATGATTAATTTAAAATGGAAAAGGGGGTAAAATAAATAATGAAAGTAAACTGCAATTTTTTTTTATTTTTTTTATTAAATTCAAAGTGTTTCATATCCCTTTAAGTACAATGCCCAGTAACACACTATATGTGCTTTGCAACAACAAAACTGCAAACTTCTCAGGTAACCTCATTTACATATTTTAACGCAGGATACAAGAAATCCTTCAACACCACCATAGTAAGGCTGTAATTTCCACTTGTACAGTGACATGTAGGATGTTATGAATATTCATTGTAAAATGCCCTTATTTAAGCCTCTATTACTGCATGCTGTGAGTTGCCTTACAAATCCAGCATTTCAAGTCTTGCAAGATGCCACATAAAGGAAGATTTGTGCTCTGCTTATTTCAAGTCTATCAGGAAGCTTAATTGCCTGGATGAGTCTCTATTGTGCAGAGCGATTTGGGCACGAATGTGCTAGAGAGCTCACACAATAGCAAGTCACTTTGCTGGACAAGTTCATAGCTTTGTACTAAACCCTTGAGTTCTTTTAAACTGTAGAGGAAGGATTTAATGTCAATCACGCCTCTCCTGGAAAAGGCTTCCAGGGCAGCCGGCTGGCCGTGCTAGTGAGAGGAGCGTCCCACCTGCTGTGCACAATGTATGGCAATGGCATGTTTAGGTTTCAGCTGCAGCAGTTGTCATGCTAAGATTCCTGATCACACTTACTGGGCTGGTTGTAGAGAGCGTGCACACACTTGATTTGCTTCCTGTGGAATGTATGAGGTTTCACAAGCACTGTGGGATTGTATTTCACACTAATTCAAATGAAATCTAATGAGAGGTTTAATGCACAAGCTGCCTGCACATTCAGAGCACTCAGTAATGACATTACATTGTCATCAATTAAAAAACACATCACCTGCAGCACCTTGCAGCTGAGAAACCTATAAGCAACACTTGCAGATATGTATTTGTGCTGCAGTAGAACTAATAAGATTTTTGGTTTTGAAAAATACAATAAAAAGTTAAAACCCGCTGACTGTCAATGCTTTAACGGTCTACTTGACCAATAAGAATGATGACTTACCTTCTAATCGCATTTGTTTACGTCTAATATATATTAATATGTAAACACATACATATATACAATGGCATACATTTTACAGAAGTCATAAAAACAGGATTGTATTTTGTACCAAAAAAACAACCCTGCTAAACAAACTTCCAGGGTTAACTAAATACTTACTATCCATAAAATCTATATTTTGATAAGGTTAAAGAGACTTAAAGGGACAGTCTAGGCCAAAATAAACTTTCATGATTTAGATAGAGCATGTAATTTTAAATAATTTTCCAATTTACTTGTATCACCAATTTTGCTTTGTTCTCTTGGTATTCTTAGTTGAAAGCTTAACCTAGGAGGTTCATATGCTAATTTCTTAGACCTTGAAGGCCACCTCTTTTCAGAATGCCTTTTAACAGTTTTTCACCACTAGAGGGTGTTGGTTCACGTATTTCATATAGATAACTGCTCGTGCACGTGAAGTTATCTGGGAGCAGGCACCGATTGGCTAGACTGCAAGTCTGTCAAAAGAACTGAAATAAAGGGGCAGTTTGCAGAGGCTTAGATACAAGATAATCACAGAGGTTAAAAGTATATTATTATAACTGTGTTGGTTATGCAAAACTGGGGAATGGGTAATAAAGGGATTATCTATCTTTTAAAACAATAAAAGACTGTCCCTTTAAACTGACACTGAACCCAAATTTTTTCTATCATGATTCAGATAGAGCATGCAATTTTAAGCAGCTTTCTAATTTACTCCTATTATCAAATTATTTTCATTCTCTTGGTATCTTTATTTGAAATGCAAGAATGTAAGTTTAGATGCCGGCTCATTTTTGGTGAACACACTGTATTGTTTTTGCTGATTAGTGGGTATATTCACCTACCAATAAACAAGAGCTTTCCATGGTTCTGAACCCAAAAAATAGCTTAGATGCCTTCTTTTTAAAAGGGACAGTCAACACCAGAATTTTTGTTGTTTAAAAATTAAGATAATACCTTTATTACCCATTCCCCATTTTTTTTATAACCAAAACATTATAATAATACACTTTTTACCTCTGTAATTACCTTGCATCTAAACTTCTGCTGACTGCCCCCTTATTTGAGTTCTTTTGACAGACTTGCATTTTAGCCAATCAGTGCTCACTCCTAGGTCACTTCACGTGCTTGTGCTCAATGTTATCTATACAAAACTCATGAACTAATGCCCTCTAGTGGTCAAAATGCATTCAGATTAGAGGCAGTCTTCAAGGTCTAAGAAATTAGCATATGAACCTCCTAGGTTTAGCTTTCAACTAAGAATACCAAGAGAACAAAGCAAAATTGGTGATAAAAGTAAATTGGGAAGTTGTTTAAAATGACATGCCCTATTTAAATCATTAAAGTTTTTTTTGGACTTGACTGTCCCTTTAAATAAAGAAAGCAAGAGAACGAAGAAAAATTGATAATAGGAGTAAATTAGAAAGTTGTTTAAAATTGCATGCTCTATCTGAACCACGGAAGAAAAAATTTGGGTTCAGTGTCCCTTTAAGTATGAGTATTTTTTTAACTGCACTGCTGTCTGCATATAATTATGTGCGACTCCTGCAAATAGGTTAAACACACAGTTAAAAGTCAGCTCCAGAGAAGCACTGCACCACTAGGCAGTCAGTGAGCCAATCGTGTATAGCCACCAATCACCAGCTAAGTTCATTGGTGACCTGGTGTGGAGTTTAAGTCATGCAAAAAACAAAATCATTAAACTCCATTATATACAAACTATAAGTACCTTTAATGTTTCTCTTTATTCAGTGTACATTTTTGGAGTAAAATATCCCTTTTAAGAGGACAAAAGCATGACAGACTTTTCTTGTAGAACTTCGGCCAGAATGTAAGTTCCCTGTCCAGGTCAGCGCTATGGACAACCACATATCAAATAGAAAACATTGAGGACATGTAAATCTATAGAATGGTCTGAGCCAGGTGTTTTCTAGATGTAGCACAGTGAGTAGTAATCTTCTGGTATAGGGATCTGGACCTGCTCCACCTTGTTCGATAGAAGCAGATACAGAAAAACAAACAAGATCAGGGAGTGATTCATGTCGGTCTCCCCAGAACATACATTCCCATGCTGAAACCCCGACATGTGCCATTCACCTGGAACACACACACAACTTTTCTGCAGCTATTGTTCCAGCTGGTTACAGGTCACACAAACACATGACATCAGGATATTACAGCAGTCAAACCTACAGATGAATACACTAGAAGAACATGTGTATTAAAGGAACGTCCAGACACTAATTCATTATAGCAAGTTATTTTTGTATTACTGGCCTGAGGTAACTTCATGTTTAACCCTTGGAAAGGGGTTAAACACATAAAGCCCCTCTCAGGAATTACAAGCATTTTAGCTCCCGAGCTAAAAACACAACCTGTGATTGACCGGTAGTGCAACAGCTGCTCATGATTGTCACCTAGTAACCATAACATAAAAATGGCAGGCTCTAATGAATCCCTTTAAACAGTATAAAATGTATTAGCATCTATTCAAACAGAACAATCCACAAGGTGAGCCCTTGATATGAATTACACTTACTCTGTCTTTGTCATCTGCCACATCACAGAGAATATCATCAAGATCCAATATTCCACCGTCCCCGTGCTCCAAGCGATGAACTTGTATCCAGTAACCAGGGTCCTAGGAAAAGAAAGAAATGCAGATGATTTACTATATCCTGTAACTCAGGCCTAGGGCTGTATCTCACAATATTATTTCATAGATATAAATACCAGAACTATTATATTAATACAACAAAATAAATACTAGAGGGATTAGATTTTATGTTACAATTAAAAGGGACAGTGTAGTGAAAAACTTATAAGCTCTAATAATTAAGCAAATGTAGATTGTGCACTACGTACCATAGAATTGTATGTATTTCACCCCCTGAAAATGGATTACACACATAGATAAAGTACAGGAACTGCACAGGCTTGCTGATCCAGTGAAGGAAACATCAGTGAATCAATCAGCAGCGACACAACTTCATCAATGCGTCTCCTGAGTAGGACTTTATGTGTTTAATACCTTTAAACCGAGTTCAATGCCAAGAAGCGCAAAAATAACACTGAAAATTTCACAGAGCGTGTCAATTTATCCTATTATTTATCGACTTTGTTTTCTTGGCATCTATTGTTGAAAAGCATACCTAGGTAAGCTCAGGGGCAGCAGTGCCCTATTGAAAGCTTGATGGTGATTGGTAGATACACAAATTATGTGCGTCTCTTGTTACTGGCTCACCAGATGAGTGCAGCTAGGTTTCAGTAGTGTTTTGCTGCTCCAGAGCCATCTTTAAAATGAACAGTAAAATCAAAAACTTATTCAGACAGAACATGCTATTTTAAACATCTCTCCAACGTACTATTATTAATTTGCATTGTTCTCTTGGTATCCTTTGTTAAAAGTCATAGCTAGGTTTTGTAAGGAGCAGCAATGCACTACTGGGAGCTAGCTTCTAATTAGTATATGCTTCTTGTTATTGGCTCACCATATGTGTTCAGCTAGTTCCCAGCAGTGCATTGCTGCCTGAGCCTACCTAGTTATACATTTCAACAAAGGATACAAAAAAGAAAAAAAGAAAATTTGATATGAGAAGTTAATTAGAAAGTTGTTTAGAATTGCGTGCTGCATCTGCATCAAGAAAGTTTAACTGACTTTACTGTCCATTTAATGTAATCTCTTTTCAGGGGTTACACACAGTTATATGTAAGCAATAGTACAATAAAATTGCTCTAACATATTAGATCTTGTTTCCTTTTTTGTAACCACTGGTCTAGTATAGTAAAGTTAAAAGAAATAATCAGATTTTGTTCTTTTTTTATTTAGAATTTTGTAACAGTCAGAAAAAAATGCCTTTAATTAATATCGGTTTGTCTTTATTTTCCTTTTCATTGCACAAGAAATCTAAAAATAAATCAGCTCACATTGCTATGGTTTGGTTATATAATTAGCACAGGTATCTTTAGAAGTATGCAGTTAATAGTAAGTGAACTCTCAGTGGAAAGAATACAGAAGACGTACAGATGAGCGATATAAAACACGTCTGACCTAAACAATATTATGACAAAATAATGCAATAAATAATGATAGTGAAATGTAGTTGTAAGTCTTTGCATTACGCTCTTAAAATGTCAACACATTTCAGCAGTAGGTCCATAAAACTGTCATTTTTGGGATATGTGGTGGTTTTAAAAACGGCACAGACAGCTCTTTCAAATGACAAAATAAAATAAAGGAGTTATTTGCAAACAATTTAATACAACCCAGCAGGTAAAACAGATAACTGGAAACACATTAGCAGGGGGAGATGTTTCAGTACAACATCCCTTTAAGAGACATCACACCGGAGCAAACCAAAGCAGAAGACAGGGGGGTCAGCGGATATTAAAATAAGGGGATGAAAGAGGGACTTCAGGAATAGGAGTTGGATTTGATGTCCAATTATTATTATTATTTACAGTCTTACTAATGTAGAGGTACAATGCACAATAAGAAAAATAAGTAAAGCAGGCAAGAAGGACAGGGCATCTAAATGGAAAGATGAGACTTTTCAGTAGGAGTGAGACTATAAACCACAGTACTAAATATGTCAGAAGAATGTGAGTGAAAGCATCCCCTGGCTGCAAGCAGCACACATGCAGAGAAGTGGTGATCTCAAGCAAGGCATACAACATACTGGCAGGCACAGCCTTTCCCTATAACCCATATTTTACCATCTTGGCAGAACTCTCCTATAAAATACACATCTTCCTATCTCCACAATGTGTCCCCCCATCCCTTTTTACACTTATACATCTCCTATAACACTGCATCACCCGATGGTACAGTATCGTTTAAAGGGTCAGTAAAATCAAAACTATAAACTTTCATGATTCAAATAGAACATGCAATTTTAAACAAATTTCCCATATATTTTATTATGGACATATGTTTTGTTCCCTTGGAATCATTTGTTGCTAGGTACATTTAAGCGCTGTACATGTTTTAAGCACTCTATGGCAGCAATGTTATAATAGGTGCAAACACTACTGCCATTGCGTAATAAAGACCCGTGCACATGCACTTAAACCTACCTAGGTATGCTCTTCAACAAAGGATACAAAGAAAACACAGCAAAAATGACAACAGGAGTTAATTACATGCACTGTCTGGATCATACTGTTGCTTTAATCATTTTGATCCACATCCAGCAAAAGCAAAATATTACCGCTTTAAAGTAAAAGTGCTTATTTGTCACTGGAAGACATTAGTAACTTGATTAAAAAAAAAAAATCTGCTCTGTCGTATGATCAGATGTTTGTTCTAATTTAAACTGCATCTAACATTAAAATAGTGTAATGTCTGACATCAATGCCATTTGTCCTTATATGTAATTTTAGGCACAGACTTTTGTGAGAGATCCCAACTTTTATTATAGATTGGTAAAGAAAATGATATGTTTGACTTTCTCAAACCTTGCTTTGTAACCACAGCATCTTTCCTGTTCTCCTCAACCATATTAGTTAGCAAGACCAGACATGAAATACACTCAACAAGCTTTACAATTGTCATTAAAACAAGCTGGTTAGTACAAACTACAAAAAAACTACACCAAACAATAAAAGCAACCCACCCCAGAATCAACCTCAGTGTTTTCTAATATGTGCGATGTAGACAAATCCTGGATTATTATTTTAATATAAAATATGTACTACATCAAAGCATATGGTTAAAAGACTCATAGCAGAAAGAAAATTATGCTTCAAAAAGCAATTTTCTCTTGTAAGGTGTATCCAGTCCACGGATTCATACTTTACTTGTGGGATATTCTCCTTCCCTACAGGAAGTGGCAAAGAGAGCACACAGCAGAGCTGTCCATATAGCTCCCCCTCTAGCTCCACCCCCCAGTCATTCTCTTTGCCGGCTCTAAGCAATCGGAAGTGTAAAGTGAATGTGGTGTTAGAACTAAGGATTTCAAACAACTTCTTTGTTATCTATTCTGGTAAGAGGAGAGGTCAGAAGGCGACCGCTACCTCTCTTTCCTTTTGGCTGAAAAGCATCATCCGTTTGCCTATGAGACTGCTGGCCAGCAGCCTCCTGAAACAATTACTGCTCATTCTACCAGAGCAGTGGCTTCCACATGGGCTTTTAAAAAACATAATTTATGTAAGAACTTACCTGATAAATTCATTTCTTTCATATTAACAAGAGTCCATGAGCTAGTGACGTATGGGATATACATTCCTACCAGGAGGGGCAAAGTTTCCCAAACCTCAAAATGCCTATAAATACACCCCTCACCACACCCACAAATCAGTTTAACGAATAGCCAAGAAGTGGGGTGATAAGAAAAAAAGTGCGAAGCATATAAAATAAGGAATTGGAATAATTGTGCTTTATACAAAAAAATCATAACCACCACAAAAAAGGGTGGGCCTCATGGACTCTTGTTAATATGAAAGAAATGAATTTATCAGGTAAGTTCTTACATAAATTATGTTTTCTTTCATGTAATTAACAAGAGTCCATGAGCTAGTGACGTATGGGATAATGACTACCCAAGATGTGGATCTTTCCACACAAGAGTCACTAGAGAGGGAGGGATAAAATAAAGACAGCCAATTCCTGCTGAAAATAATCCACACCCAAAATAAAGTTTAACAAAAAACATAAGCAGAAGATTCAAACTGAAACCGCTGCCTGAAGAACTTTTCTACCAAAAACTGCTTCAGAAGAAGAAAATACATCAAAATGGTAGAATTTAGTAAAAGTATGCAAAGAGGACCAAGTTGCTGCTTTGCAGATCTGGTCAACCGAAGCTTCATTCCTAAACGCCCAGGAAGTAGAAACTGACCTAGTAGAATGAGCTGTAATTCTTTGAGGCGGAATTTTACCCGACTCAACATAGGCAAGATGAATTAAAGATTTCAACCAAGATGCCAAAGAAATGGCAGAAGCTTTCTGGCCTTTCCTAGAACCGGAAAAGATAACAAATAGACTAGAAGTCTTACGGAAAGATTTCGTAGCTTCAACATAATATTTCAAAGCTCTAACAACATCCAAAGAATGCAATGATTTCTCCTTAGAATTCTTAGGATTAGGACATAATGAAGGAACCACAATTTCTCTACTAATGTTGTTGGAATTCACAACTTTAGGTAAAAATTCAAAAGAAGTTCGCAACACCGCCTTATCCTGATGAAAAATCAGAAAAGGAGACTCACACAAAAGAGCAGATAATTCAGAAACTCTTCTAGCAGAAGAGATGGCCAAAAGGAACAAAACTTTCCAAGAAAGTAATTTAATGTCCAATGAATGCATAGGTTCAAACGGAGGAGCTTGAAGAGCTCCCAAAACCAAATTCAAACTCCATGGAGGAGAAATTGACTTAATGACAGGTTTTATACGAACCAAAGCTTGTACAAAACAATGAATATCAGGAAGAATAGCAATCTTTCTGTGAAAAAGAACAGAAAGAGCGGAGATTTGTCCTTTCAAAGAACTCGCGGACAAACCCTTATCTAAACCATCCTGAAGAAACTGTAAAATTCTCGGTATTCTAAAAGAATGCCAAAAAAAATGATGAGAAAGACACCAAGAAATATAAGTCTTCCAGACTCTATAATATATCTCTCGAGATACAGATTTACGAGCCTGTAACATAGTATTAATCACGGAGTCAGAGAAACCTCTATGACCCAGAATCAAGCGTTCAATCTCCATACCTTTAAATTTAAGGATTTCAGATCCGGATAGAAAAAAGGACCTTGAGACAGAAGGTCTGGTCTTAACGGAAGAGTCCATGGTTGGCAAGATGCCATCCGGACAAGATCCGCATACCAAAACCTGTGAGGCCATGCCGGAGCTATTAGCAGAACAAACGAGCATTCCCTCAGAATCTTGGAGATTACTCTTGGAAGAAGAACTAGAGGCGGAAAGATATAGGCAGGATGATACTTCCAAGGAAGTGATAATGCATCCACTGCCTCCGCCTGAGGATCCCGGGATCTGGACAGATACCTGGGAAGTTTCTTGTTTAGATGAGAGGCCATCAGATCTATCTCTGGGAGCCCCCACATTTGAACAATCTGAAGAAATACCTCTGGGTGAAGAGACCATTCGCCCGGATGCAACGTTTGGCGACTGAGATAATCCGCTTCCCAATTGTCTACACCTGGGATATGAACCGCAGAGATTAGACAGGAGCTGGATTCCGCCCAAACCAAAATTCGAGATACTTCTTTCATAGCCAGAGGACTGTGAGTCCCTCCTTGATGATTGATGTATGCCACAGTTGTGACATTGTCTGTCTGAAAACAAATGAACGATTCTCTCTTCAGAAGAGGCCAAAACTGAAGAGCTCTGAAAACTGCACGGAGTTCCAAGATATTGATCGGTAATCTCACCTCCTGAGATTCCCAAACTCCTTGTGCCGTCAGAGATCCCCACACAGCTCCCCAACCTGTGAGACTTGCATCTGTTGAAATTACAGTCCAGGTCGGAAGAACAAAAGAAGCCCCCTGAATTAAACGATGGTGATCTGTCCACCACGTTAGAGAGTGCCGAACAATCGGTTTTAAAGATATTAATTGATATATCTTCGTGTAATCCCTGCACCATTGGTTCAGCATACAGAGCTGAAGAGGTCGCATGTGAAAACGAGCAAAGGGGATCGCGTCCGATGCAGCAGTCATAAGACCTAGAATTTCCATGCATAAGGCTACCGAAGGGAATGATTGAGACTGAAGGTTTCGACAGGCTGTAATCAATTTTAGACGTCTCTTGTCTGTTAAAGACAAAATCATGGACACTGAATCTATCTGGAAACCCAGAAAGGTTACCCTTGTTTGAGGAATCAAAGAACTTTTTGGTAAATTGATCCTCCAACCATGATCTTGAAGAAACAACACAAGTCGATTCGTATGAGACTCTGCTAAATGTAAAGACGGAGCAAGTACCAAGATATCGTCCAAATAAGGAAATACCACAATACCCTGTTCTCTGATTACAGACAGAAGGGCACCGAGAATCTTTGTGAAAATTCTTGGAGCTGTAGCAAGGCCAAACGGTAGAGCCACAAATTGGTAATGCTTGTCTAGAAAAGAGAATCTCAGGAATTGATAATGATCTGGATGAATCGGAATATGCAGATATGCATCCTGTAAATCTATTGTGGACATATAATTCCCTTGCTGAACAAAAGGCAATATAGTCCTTACAGTTACCATCTTGAACGTTGGTATCCTTACATAACGATTCAATAATTTTAGATCCAGAACTGGTCTGAAGGAATTCTCCTTCTTTGGTACAATGAAGAGATTTGAATAAAACCCCATCCCCTGTTCCGGAACTGGAACTGGCATAATTACTCCAACCAACTCTAGATCTGAAACACAATTCAGAAATGCTTGAGCTTTCACTGGATTTACTGGGACATGGGAAAGAAAAAATCTCTTTGCAGGAGGTCTCATCTTGAAACCAATTCTGTACCCTTCTGAAACAATGTTCTGAATCCAAAGATTGTGAACAGAACTGATCCAAATTTCTTTGAAAAAACGTAACCTGCCCCCTACCAGCTGAACTGGAATGAGGGCCGTACCTTCATGTGAACTTAGAAGCAGGCTTTGCCTTTCTAGCAGGCTTGGATTTATTCCAGACTGGAGATGGTTTCCAAACTGAAACTGCTCCTGAGGACGAAGGATCAGGCTTTTGTTCTTTGTTGAAACGAAAGGAACGAAAACGATTGTTAGCCCTGTTTTTACCTTTAGACTTTTTATCCTGTGGTAAAAAAGTTCCTTTCCCACCAGTAACAGTTGAAATAATAGAATCCAACTGAGAACCAAATAATTTGTTTCCCTGGAAAGAAATGGAAAGTAGAGTTGATTTAGAAGCCATATCAGCATTCCAAGTCTTAAGCCATAAAGCTCTTCTGGCTAAGATAGCCAGAGACATAAATCTAACATCAACTCTAATAATATCAAAAATGGCATCACAGATGAAATTATTAGCATGCTGGAGAAGAATAATAATATCATGAGAATCACGATTTGTTACTTGTTGCGCTAGAGTTTCCAACCAAAAAGTTGAAGCTGCAGCAACATCAGCCAATGATATAGCAGGTCTAAGAAGATTACCTGAACATAGATAAGCTTTTCTTAGAAAAGATTCAATTTTTCTATCTAAAGGATCCTTAAACGAGGTACCATCTGATGTAGGAATGGTAGTACGTTTAGCCAGGGTAGAAATAGCCCCATCAACTTTAGGGATTTTGTCCCAAAATTCTAATCTGTCAGGCGGAACAGGATATAATTGCTTAAAACGTTTAGAAGGAGTAAATGAATTACCCAATCTATCCCATTCCTTAGCAATTACTGCAGAAATAGCATTAGGAACAGGAAAGACTTCTGGAATAACCGCAGGAGCTTTAAAAACCTTATCCAAACGTATAGAATTAGTATCAAGAGGACTAGAATCCTCTATTTCTAAAGCAATTAGTACTTCTTTAAGTAAAGAGCGAATAAATTCCATCTTAAATAAATATGAAGATTTATCAGCATCAATCTCTGAGACAGAATCCTCTGAACCAGAAGAGTCCAAAGAATCAGAATGATGGTGTTCATTTAAAAATTCATCTGTAGAGAGAGAAGATTTAAAAGACTTTTTACGTTTACTAGAAGGAGAAATAACAGACAAAGCCTTCTTTATGGATTCAGAAACAAAATCTCTTATGTTATCAGGAACATTCTGCACCTTAGATGTTGAGGGAACTGCAACAGGCAATGGTACATCACTAAAGGAAATATTATCTGCATTAACAAGTTTATCATGACATTTAATACAAACAACAGCTGGAGGAATAGCTACCAAAAGTTTACAGCAGATACACTTAGCTTTGGTAGATCCAGCAGGCAGAGGTTTTCCTGTAGTATCTTCTGGCTCAGATGCAACGTGAGACATCTTGCAATATGTAAGAGAAAAAACAACATATAAAGCAAAATAGATCAAATTCCTTATAAGACAGTTTCAGGAATGGGAAAAAAATGCCAAACATCAAGCTTCTAGCAACCAGAAGCAAATGAAAAATGAGACTGAAATAATGTGGAGACAAAAACGACGCCCATATTTTTTGGCGCTAAATAAGACGCCCACATTATTTGGCGCCTAAATGCTTTTTGCGCCAAAAATGACGCCTCATCCGGAACGCCGACATTTTTGGCGCAAAATAACGTCAAAAAAATGACGCAACTTCCGGCGACACGTATGACGCCGGAAACGAAATGATTTTTTGCGCCAAAAAAAGTCCGCGCCAAGAATGACGCAATAAAATGAAGCATTTTCAGCCCCCGCGAGCCTAACAGCCCACAGGGAAAAAAGTCAAATTTTTGAGGTAAGAAAAATATGATAATTAAAGCATAATCCCAAATATGAAACTGACTGTCTGGAAATAAGGAAAGTTGAACATTCTGAGTCAAGGCAAATAAATGTTTGAATACATATATTTAGAACTTTATAAATAAAGTGCCCAACCATAGCTTAGAGTGTCACAGAAAATAAGACTTACTTACCCCAGGACACTCATCTACATGTTTGTAGAAAGCCAAACCAGTACTGAAACGAGAATCAGTAGAGGAAATGGTAAATATAAGAGTATATCGTCGATCTGAAAAGGGAGGTAAGAGATGAATCTCTACGACCGATAACAGAGAACCTTATGAAATAGACCCCGTAGAAGGAGATCACTGCATTCAATAGGCAATACTCTCCTCACATCCCTCTGACATTCACTGCACGCTGAGAGGAAAACCGGGCTCCAACTTGCTGCGGAGCGCATATCAACGTAGAATCTAGCACAAACTTACTTCACCACCTCCATAGGAGGCAAAGTTTGTAAAACTGATTGATTTGTGGGTGTGGTGAGGGGTGTATTTATAGGCATTTTGAGGTTTGGGAAACTTTGCCCCTCCTGGTAGGAATGTATATCCCATACGTCACTAGCTCATTGACTCTTGTTAATTACATGAAAGAAATGAGGCTTCTGTTGAACAGATTTGTAAGGCAGCGACTTGGTCTTCGCTGCATACTTTTTCCAAATTCGATACTTTTGCTTCTTCGGAGGCTATTTTTGGGAGAAAGGTTTTACAAGCAGTGGTGCCTTCCGTAAATTAAGGTACCTGTCTTGTTCCCTCCCTTCATCCGTGTCCTAAAGCTTTGGTATTGGTATCCCACAAGTAAAGGATGAATCCGTGGACTGGATACACCTTACAAGAGAAAACAGAATTTATGCTTACCTGATAAATTACTTTCTCTTGTGGTGTATCCAGTCCACGGCCCGCCCTGTCATTTTAAGAGAGGTGGTTTTTATTTTTAAACTACAGTCACCACTTCACCCTATGGTTTCTCCTTTTTCTTCCTAACCTTCGGTTGAATGACTGGGGGGTGGAGCTAGAGGGGGAGCTATATGGACAGCTCTGCTGTGTGCTCTCTTTGCCACTTCCTGTTGGGAAGGAGAATATCCCACAAGTAAAGGATGAATCCGTGGACTGGATACACCACAAGAGAAAGTAATTTATCAGGTAAGCATAAATTCTGTTTTCCAATTGTCACTTTTTTTCCGTTAAATAATTTTCCAGTACATATGCAACACTAAAAAGAATAACAAGTATCAAATATTTACGCTCATATAAATAAGAGAAACATGAGACAACCGTTTCCACAATAGTTCTATAAGTACAAATTTAAAATAAATAAAACCCTATCATTACAGAATCAAACAAAAGTCCTACATAAGGGACTCACAGTGATGCAGGTGAAATCAAAATATTATAAAGCAGGGCTCAGCAAATTTGTTAAACAGTGTAGGAGCCAGACAAATTTGGGAGCCATGATAAAAAAAACACACTGCTGTGCAAAAATTATTGGCATGTGAAAAAAATGCTGTAAAGTAAGAATGCTTTAAAATAAAAATGTTTGTTTATTTTCATTAATTAAATGCAAAGTAAGTGAACATATTGGTTTTTTTTTTTTATTAAATCAGATCAATATTTAGTGTGACCACCACGGGTTAATTATTCTCTCTTTTTCTGCTGCATTTCTATGCTATTTACAACTTCTTATCAGAGCTATTAAAAAAGAAAGGTTTTTTGAAAGAATGTTTTTTACTACTTACATCTGGAGAACCAGCTCTTAGGAGCCTACCTAGTTTTACTATTCAATAAAATATACAATGAGAACAAAGCTGTTTAAAACTGCATGCTCCATCTGAATCCTGAAAAATTAAATTTGACTTTACTGTCCCTTTAATTTACACTGTCACATAAAGGACATTAAACGCCTCTTGATTTTGTGTAAAATTGTCCTTGTCATACGCTCCCTACAAAAGCCCATAAAGCAAAATCTGTAACCTGCAAATCCAATAGCAGGTTTAAGAAATTTGCAGCTTTTTAAAACTGTTTTGGTCTGTTTAGGGAGCGTGGGACAAAAAACAAATTTTGTCTCTGTAAGGATGACTAAAGCCCTTAAATTATATTCAGTTATTTTATAGCAAAAGCTGGTAAAATAAACAATGAATGCATAGTTAAATGCTTTATTTCCTTTAAAGGGATATGAAACCTAAATTGTTTTTCTTTCATGATTCAGAGCACCTGTTTTCAAACGAGTCCTCAGGCCTCCCTAACAGGCCATATTTTGAGGATATCTGAACTGGAGCACAGGAGAAACAATCAGCTGATTAGTAAACGTTATTTTACCTGCTCTCATCCAAAGTAATCCTGAAAACCTGGCCTGTTGGGAAGGCTTAAGGACAGTTTTTCTTCATTCTCTTAGCATCTTTATTTTAAAAGCTGAAATGTAAGCTTAGGAGCCGGTCCATTTTTGGTTCAGCACCAAGTAGAAAGTTGCTTAAAATAGCATGCTCTATATGAATCACGAAAGATAAAAAATGTGGGGTTAACATCCCTTTAAGTAAACATTACATGGGGAGTCTAGCATCCTTAAAGCAACAGTAAAGACATAATTTAACTTCCATGATTTAGATAGAGCAAGCATTTTTATGAGACTTTCCAATTTACTTATATTATCACATTTTGGCACTCTTTATATATACACTTTTTCATGATGGTACATGGACCAAAAAAAATATGAAGCTTACAAAGAAAGATTTGATTACCTAAAAATCAACCTTACACTTAATAGGAAATATGAGCAGAATTGTTGGGCCTACGATTGTTATGTACTGTCAAAATCTGTTTCTATGAAAAGCAGACGAGTAATACTCAAAAAAGAATGACAAATCAAATTCAAACAAAATGTGTGACGTTAGGTGCCGAACGATGTGGAAGTATAAAACTTTGCTTTGGTTGGTTGAAAACTAACAGTTAAATGTTCCAAATTATAATAAAAAATTTTTTATGATTAATCAATAATTTGTGAATAGATTGAATAAAATGACAGACTTAACTCAAAATATTTATTTTCAGTTCTCTATAAAGCTATGATCACTAACTTATCTACAGCAAAAGTGCCACAAAATAAGCGCTGGTCTCTGTTCATGTGATGCAGAGATTGGTTTTGTATTAATTACAGTTGTTGCAATTAACATCCTCCAGATCACTATTTAAAAAGATATATTACACAACAAAGGAAGGGAATTTAGTTCCTTGTAACATGAATAGGTGCCAAAATAAAGCCAAAAAGCTGTGTAATCACAACATGAAGAAAGAGAAACAGACAAACTAAGCAATCTGTTTCAATACAATAGGCTGCATCTTTGCCCCACACACTTATTACCACTGGTAACACACACTTCACTTGTCCGAAACAAAAAACATAGAATTTGACAGTAGATAAGAACTAAAAGGCCCATCAAGTCTACCCATGCTACAGGTTACTGTTATTGTATGCATGTCCCAGGCATTTTTAAATGATTTCACAGTCCGTGTGTTTATTGGAAGTTTATTCCATGAATCCACCACCCTTTCTGTAAAAATAAATAATTTTTTCCTAAATTAGCAACCCTCTTTCGATATTCCTTTTTTGTGGAAAATGCTTTCAGCTTCCACTTTATTAAAGGAATAGTATACTCCATAATTTAAATTTTTTAAAAAGATAGATAATCCCTTGACTACCCATTCTCCAGTTTTGCATAACCAACACAGTTTTATTAATATACTTTTACCTCTTATTTTGTATATAAGCCCTCAGTTCTTTTGACAGACATGCATTTTAGTCAATCAGTGCTGACTCAATAACTCAATGGGAGCACAATATCTGTATGGCACACATGAACTAGCACTGTCTAGCTATGAAAAACTGTCAAAATGCATTGAGGTAAGAAGCAGCCTTCAAAGGCTTAAAAGTAAGGTTTAGCTTTCAACAAATGGCAAGAGAAAAAAAGCAAAATTTGATTACCGCCTACTATATAAATTTATTAGTAAAAACAGGGGCACTTTCATTGATTACAGATGCTTCATTTGTAAAATATTTACCATTGCACCATTTCTCCGTCCGCATCTCATACTTTATTTAACTTATCGATGATGAATTCAGCTTCATCCAATCGTTGCATGCACCATGAGCTGTACGCCAAAGGGGGCATGCAACAATTGGATGAAGGCAGATTCATCATCGATCAGCTAAATAAAAGTGAGATGCGGGCGGAGGAAAGGCGTAATGTTTACCAATACTAAATGGTAATAACATTCCTTTATTCCAGGATTGATTAAAAAATAAATAAAATAAAATAAATAAAGACACAAAAGGCACTTTCAACAGGTAATAACTTAAAACACACCCCTACATGGGTGCGGCCTATGGCAGGTAGCTATTGATCTTTATTTATGGAACCGATACTTCTGCCACAACATAGTAGTGGTCATGCCCTAGAGAGACAATAACTGAACACTGTTTTGGATTCAGAACATCACATGGGTGTAACACACAACCACTCAAAATTCATAGATGCATTCAGTGGAGAGGACACTGGTCTGGTCAATTACCATTTTCCCCCACACACGTACTCCTCACTGGGTGTATAAGAAGGCTACTGGGGAAGTGAGCATATCTGAACACTAAATAAGGTATGCCCCGTTGCTTATACTAATCACGCTTGCAAGACAGAGATTATATGTGACAGTGCAGACTTGGAAACACTTTTCCCAGCACAAATATTTATTCCCACCAATCTCCAGCCATTTTCAGGAGTTGCAAATCTTTTAACTTAGGGCTAATATACTTGATAACTTTTAAAAGGACAGTTAAATCAAATTGAAGTCAAAATGAAACAATTGGAAAATGGAAATAAATTTGAATATTTAAAAAAAAAAAAAAAATTATGCTTACCAGATCATTTAATTTCCTTCTGTATAATGAGAGTCCACAGCTTCATTCCTTACTGTTGGAAAATACTAAGGTTGACCACCAGGAGGAGGAAAAGATACCCCAGCCAAAGGCTTAAATACCTCTCCCCCTTTCACAATCCCCCAGTCATTCTGCAGAGGGAACAAGGAACAGGAGGAGAAATATCAGGGTATAAAAGGTGCCAGAAGAAAAATATAATTTAGGGGGCCGCCCATTGGAGAATACGGCAGGGACCATGGACTCCGTATACAGAAGAAATGAAATTATCTGGTAAGCACAATTTATGGTTTTCCTTCTTACTATAAAGGAGAGTCCACAGCTTCATTACTTACTGTTGGGAAACTTATACCCAAGCTCTAGAGGACACTGAATGATAATGGGAGGGACAAAAAGAGAGAGACTGAGCCTAATCTGAGGGCACCACAGCCTGCTAAACCACTTCCCTGAAGGCTGCTTCAGCTGAAGCAAAAACAAACTTGTAAAATTTACAAAAAGTATGTAAGGAGGACCAGGTAGCTGCCTTACAAATCTGATCCATAGAGGCCTTGTTCTTAAAGGCCCAAGACAAAGCAACTGCTCTAGTAGAATGAGCCGTAATTCTCTGAGGAGGTTTATGTCCTGCTGTCTCATAAGATAAGCGGATAACATTACGTAACCAAAAAGACAAGGCAGTCCTGCCCCTTACGCCTCCCAGAATAGGAAACAAACAAGGAAGGAGTTTGTTTAAAATCCTTAGTAGCCTGATAGAACTTCAATGCTCAAACCACATCCAAATTATGAATCAAACGTTCCTTCAAAGAAGGATTAGGGCACAAGGAAGGAACCAGAATCTCTTGATTGATGTTGCGGTCTGACAGGACCTTAAGAAGAAAACCTAACTTAGTATGTAGGACAGCCTTATCAGAATGGAACACCAGATAAAGAGGCTCACATTGCAAAGCGGCAATCTCTGCACGCAGAAGCAATAGCCAGTAGAAAAAGAACCTTCAAGGACAACATAATATCAATTTCATGCATAGGCTCAAACCAAGCTCTCTGCAAAACCTTAAGAACCAGATTCAGATTTCAAGGAAGAGCCGAAGATCTGAATACAGGTCTGATACTAATCAGAGCCTTAACAAAGGACTGAACATCTGGAAGCTCCACGAGCCTCTTGTGCAGTAAAACAGACAAGGCAGAAATCTGTCCAGCTCAGGGAACTGGCCGAAAGACCTTTCTCTCGAAGCCATCCTGGAGAAACAATAGAATCCTGGCAACCTTAACTTTGCGCCAGGGAAGTCCACACTCTTCACACCAGAATAAGTAGGTTCTCCACACCTTCTGATAGATGCAACTAGTGACCAGTTTACAAGCTTGAATGAGAGTATCAATAACTCTCAGAAAACCCTCTCTTTGCAAGGACTAAGCTTTCAATCTCCATGCAGTCAGCCTCAGAGAATCTAGATTGTGGTGAACAAAAGGACCTCGTTGTAGCAGATCCCTGCGACAAGGTAACCTCCATGGAGAAGATGACATCCTCACTAGATCCGCGAACTACATCCTTCGCAGCCACAATGGAGCAATCAGTATTACTGATGCCTGCTCCTGCTTGATGCGTGCCACTACCCGATGAAGGAGTGGTAAAGGCGGAAAAAGGTAGATTAGACTGAACCTCCAAGGCACTGCTAATGCATCTATTAACTCCACCTGAGGATCCATGGACCTCGACCCATATCTTGGTAGTTTGGTATTGAGACGAGACGCAATCAGAGCTATCTCCGGCGTCCCCCACATACTGCATATCTCCACAAACAATTTGGAATGGAGAGACTATTCCCCCGGATGAAAGGATTGTCTGCTGAGAAAATCCACTTCCCAGTTGTCCACACCCGGAATGTGAATTGCTGACAGCGAACAGTCAAAGGCCTCTGCCCACTCCAGTATCCAAGATACTTCCCTCATTGCAAGGGAGCTTCTCCTGTCCCCCCTAATGGTTGAAATACGCTACAAGGTTATATTGTCTGATTGGAATCTGATAAACCGGGACAAACCCAGAAGAGGCCAAGCCTTCAGAGCATTGTAGATTGCTCGAAGTTGCAGAATGTTGATCGGGAGGGAGCGTTCCTCATGAGACCACAGGTCCTGTGCCTTCTTGGCACCCCAACCAGCTTCCCATCCTGATAGACTCGCGTCCGTAGTCACAATCTCCCAGGATGGTCTTAGAAAGGATGTCCCTCGGGACAGATGATCTGGACAGTGCCACCAAGAGAGCGATTCTCTTGACCGGCTGTCCAGGGAAATTTGTTGAGACAGATCCGAATGATCGCTGGTCACTGCCTCAGCATACACAGCGGTAACAGCTGTAATGGTCTGAGACGGAACCTGGCAAAGGGAATTATGTCCATACTGGACATCATGAGACCAATTACCTCCATACACTGAGTCCACAGATGGCCTTAAGGAGGTCCGGATGGCAAGACATGCCAAAGCTAGCTTGCAACGTCACTGGTCGAGTCTATTATAGTATCCAGGATCCACCCTGGTGCTTGAAATAAGAGAACTCTTTTCTAAGTTTATCTTCCATCCATGAAATCGAAGAAGAGTGAGAAAAGATACCGAATGGTCCTCCGCTAGACGAAAGAATGGTGCTTGAACCAGAATGTCGGGCTAAATATGTGTTAATAATGAATCGATTTAGCCCAGAAACAGTCTACAGTCTTAATAAGCCCTTGTGAAGCCCTTATTTATGATCGTAATAAACATGGCTTACCGGATCCCATAGGGAAAATGACAGCTTCCAGCATTACATCGTCTTGTTAGAATGTGTCATACCTCAAGCAGCAAGAGACTGCACACTGTTCCCCCAACTGAAGTTAATTGCTCTCAACAGTCCTGTGTGGAACAGCCATGGATTTTAGTTACGGTTGCTAAAATCATTTTCCTCATACAAACAGAAATCTTCATCTCTTTTCTGTTTCTGAGTAAATAGTACATACCAGCACTATTTCAAAATAACAAACTCTTGATTGAATAATAAAAACTACAGTTAAACACTAAAAAACTCTAAGCCATCTCCGTGGAGATGTTGCCTGTACAACGGCAAAGAGAATGACTGGGGTAGGCGGAGCCTAGGAGGGATCATGTGACCAGCTTTGCTGGGCTCTTTGCCATTTCCTGTTGGGGAAGAGAATATCCCACAAGTAAGGATGACGCCGTGGACCGGACACACCTATGTTGGAGAAATAGGGAGCTACTGCTATACCCTGGGTTCTGACGATGACCAGGAAAGCCCCTAGAACCTTTTGTAAAGATTAGTGGAGCAGTAGCTAGACCAAACGGAAGTGCAATGAACTGGAAGTGTTGATCCAGGAAAGGAACACAAACTTTAGGAACTGGAAGTGGTCCCTGTGGATTGGAACGTAACGGTAGGCATCCTTCAGTTCTATAGTGGTCATGAACTGTCTTTCCCTAAACTAGAGGAAGGATGGACCTTATTGTCTCCATCTTGAACGAGGGGACATTTAGAAACATGTTTAAGCACTTTAGGTCAAGAATCGGACGGAAAGTTCCCTCCTCTTTTGAGATAACGAACAGGTTTGACTAGTATCCCAAACCTCTCTCTGCGATAGGAACCAGGACAATGACCCCTAAGGAGGACAGATCCAACACGCACTCC
The DNA here is from genome assembly GCF_027579735.1 of Bombina bombina. Lineage (NCBI taxonomy): Eukaryota > Metazoa > Chordata > Amphibia > Anura > Bombinatoridae > Bombina > Bombina bombina. Next base: position 220,026,933 of record NC_069503.1, on the reverse strand, counting down.
AGAAAGGCTTCCCTCTTTTCTAGTCTGGAAGAAAGGCTCGAGAGGAGAAATCTGCCCTTGGGTGCCTGAGATTTGAAACCCATCTTGTATCCCTGAGCTATGACCTCCAGGACCTATGGATCCTGCACGTCCCTTTACCAAGTGTCTGAAAACAGTCTGCCCTCTACACGATCTAGCACCAGATCGGGGGCCGCCCTTTCATGCCGACTTGGTCTCAGCTTGGTTTTATTCCAGGATTGAGCGGGCTTCTAAGTGTTCTTGGTTTGCTCGGGCTTAGAGGAGGACTGCTGACATTGGGACTTTTCAGAACGAAAATAACAAAAATTAGATCATTGTCCCTTAGATTTGTTCTTTTAATCCTGCAGTAGGAAAGCACCCTTGCCTCCTGTAACCGTGGAGATAATGGAGCCCAGGCCTGGACCAAATAAAATACTTCCCTTTAAGGGAAGGGAAGTAGTCTAGACTTAGAAGTCATGTCCGCAGACCAGGACTTTAGCCAGAGTGCCCGACGGGTCTGTACTGAGACACCAGAAATCTTAGCAATCAGGCGAATAATCTGCATGTTTGCATCACAGATAAAAGAATTGGGAATTCTCAAAGCTTTAATTTTTTCTTGGATAACATCGAGGGGACCCTCCACCTCGATCAAATCCGCTAAGCAGTCGCACCAGTAGGCCGCAGCTCCAGCAAACGAGGCAACAGCCAATGCCGGTTAAAACTAGTATCCTGTATGCTGAAACATTTTTCTTAGAAAAGTTTCCATCTTCTTATCCATCGGCCCTCTGAATGACGAGCTATCCTCAAGTGGGATAGAGGTACGCTTGGCTAGCATGGAGATAGCGCCATCCACCTTAGGGACGGGACCGGGAATAATATTTTAAAGGCAGGCGAAGGGGAAAAGGAATATCCATTTCTAACCCACTCGTTCTTAATAATGTTTGCCATTTTTACAGGTACAGGAAAAGTTAGCAGTGCTACCCTGTCCTCTTACACTATGTCTAATTTATGTCTAATTTAGAGATCAAAGGTTCATCAGGCAATTTGGCCTCGACAGAAGCTCCTTTAGAAGAAAACTTAAGTGTTAAATTTTAAATCTAAAGGCACTCCTCTGCAGTCAGAGGCCTAGAGGTAGCAGACTCCGATCCATCCTTGGATACTTGAAAAACAGACAAATCTAATAAATCACTGGATGACCCCTGGACCGGAGAGCTATGTTTAACCTTTCGTTTGCACTTTGCAGGTCAAGGTAAAGCACCAAGAGCCTCAGACACCACCGTCTTTAACGGCGCAATAAAGTCTGATGGTAAAAGGCTCCCTCCAGACGGAGGATCAGGCGTGCTACAGGAAGTTGCATGTGATGGGGAGATGACTGATGGGTATGCACCTCACAGGACGCTGAGCCCTCAGAGGTGGACGGCTCAGCAGTACTTAAGGGATTAACCTTCTTAGACATAATAACCTTGTTGATGCATATGGAACATAGTTGAGAGGGTGGGCATACCAAGGCCTCCTCACAATAAAGACAGGTATTAATTTTAGGGATAGATGGAGTACCCTCAAGAATATCAAAATCCTCCATAGCTTGCGCTAATAACAGTAAGACACAGAATAAACTATCTTTTTATTTCTCACAAAACGGCACCTTTATACTCCCAATGACTGGGGCACTCACCACCTCCTAGACTCAGGCAAACAGAAAAACAAGTCTTCTACGATAGCTAGCTCATTCAGGAAAGGGAAAACTAAAGTGTGACCACACCCGGTCATGTGGTGCGCAAGACAGGACCGCCCCTATGAGAAAAAGTGCCCCAAGCTACAAGCTGTGCAGAGTTTTAAGTGAAAGTAAAAACCTGTGTGTTCTGTTACCGCATAACAACAGTGTATGAGCCCAATAAATCTCCACATAAAGCAGCATAAAAACAGAATTTATGCTTACCTGATAAATTTATTTCTCTTGTAGTGTATCCAGTCCACGGATCATCCATTACTTGTGGGATATTCTCCTTCACAACAGGAAGTTGCAAGAGGATCACCCACAGCAGAGCTGCTATATAGCTCCTCCCCTCACTGCCATATCCAGTCATTCGACCGAAACAAGCCGAGAAAGGAGAAACCATAGGGTGCAGTGGTGACTGTAGTTTAATTAAAATTTAGACCTGCCTTAAAAGGACAGGGCGGGCCGTGGACTGGATACACTACAAGAGAAATAAATTTATAAGGTAAGCATAAATTATGTTTTCTCTTGTTAAGTGTATCCAGTCCACGGATCATCCATTACTTGTGGGATACCCAAAGCTAAAGTACACGGATGATGGGAGGGACAAGGCAGGAACTTAAACAGAAGGAACCACTGCCTGTAGAACCTTTCTCCCAAAAACAGCCTCCGAAGAAGCAAAATAATCAAATTTGGAAAATTTGGAAAAGGTATGAAGCGAAGACCAAGTCGCAGCCTTGCAAATCTGTTCAACAGAAGCCTCATTTTTAAAGGCCCAGGTGGAAGCCACAGCTCTACTGGAATGAGCTATAATCCTTTCAGGGGGCTGCTGTCCAGCAGTCTCATAGGCTAAACGGATTATACTCCGAAGCCAAAAAGAAAGAGAGGTTGCCGAGGCCTTTTGACCTCTCCTCTGTCCAGAGTAAACAACAAACAGGTTAGATGTTTGATGAAAATCTTTAGTAGCTTTTAAGTAAAACTTCAAGGCACGGACTGCGTCTAGATTATGCAAAAGCCGTTCCTTCTTTGAAGAAGGATTAGGACATAATGATGGAACAACAATCTCTTGATTGATATTCTTGTTAGAAACCACTTTGGGTAAAAACCCAGGTTTTGTACGCAGAACTACTTTATCTGAATGAAAGATCAGATAAGGAAAATCACAATGTAAGGCAGATAACTCAGAGACTCTTCGAGCCGAGGAAATAGCCATCAGAAAAATAACTTTCCATGATAGAAGTTTGATATCAATAGAATGAAGGGGTTCAAACGGAACCCCTTGGAGAACTTTAAGAACCAAGTTTAAGCTCCATGGAGGAGCAACAGGTTTAAACACAGGCTTAATTCTAACTAAAGCCTGACAAAATGCCTGAACGTCTGGAACTTCTGCCAGACGCTTGTCTAAAAGAATAGACAGAGAAGAAATCTGTCCCTTTAAAGAACTAGATGATAATCCTTTGTCCAAACCCTCTTGGAGGAAGGGCAATATCCTAGGAATCCCAAACCTACTCCATGAGTAATTCTTGGATTCACACCAATGAAGATATTTACGCCATATCTTGTGATAGATTTTCCTGGTGACAGGCTTTCGTGCCTGTATTAAGGTATCAATGACTGACTCGGAGAAGCCACACTGATAGAATCAAGCATTCAATCACCATGCAGTCAGTCTCAGAGAAATTAGATTCGGATGATTGAAAGGACCTTGTATGAGAAGGTCTTGTCTCAGAGGCAGAGTCCATGGTGGAAAGGATGACATGTCCACTAGGTCTGCTAACCAGGTCCTGCGTGGCCACGCAGGCGCTATCAGAATCACCGATGCCCTCTCCTGTCTGATTTTGGCAATCAGTCGAGGGAGCAGAGGAAACGGTGGAAACACATAAGCCAGGTTGAAGAACCAAGGAGCTGCTAGAGATATGGATTGCTGATAGGTGGCAAGAGTGAGACTCTGCCCAGCGAATTATCTTGGAGACTTCTAACATCGCTAGGGAACTCCTGGTTCCCCCTTGATGGTTGATGTAAGCCACAGTCATGATGTTGTCCGACTGAAATCTGATGAACCTCAGGGTTGCTGAGGCCAAGCTAGAAGAGCATTGAATATTGCTCTTAACTCCAGAATATTTATTGGGAGGAGTTTCTCCTCCTGAGTCCACGATCCCTGAGCCTTCAGGGAGTTCCAGACTGCACCCCAGCCTAGAAGGCTGGCATCTGTTGTTACAATCGTCCAATCTGGTCTGTGAAAGGTCATACCCTTGGACAGGTGGACCAGAGATAACCACCAGAGAAGAGAATCTCTGGTTTCCTGATCCAGATTTAGTAGAGGGGACAAATCTGTGTAATCCCCATTCCACTGACTGAGCATGCATAATTGCAGTGGTCTGAGATGCAGGCGCGCAAATGGCACTATGTCCATTGCCGCTACCATTAAGCCGATTACCTCCATGCACTGAGCCACCGCAGGGCGCGGAGTGGAGTGAAGAACACGGCAAGCATTTAGAAGCTTTGATAACCTGGACTACGTCAGGTAAATTTTAATGTCTACAGAATCTATAAGAGTCCCTAGGAAGGAAACCCTTGTGAGAGGAGATAGAGAACTCTTTTCTTCGTTCACTTTCCACCCATGCGACCTCAGAAATGCCAGAACTATCTCTGTATGAGACTTGGCAATTTGAAAGCTTGACGCCTGTATCAGGATGTCGTCTAGATAAGGAGCCACTGCTATGCCTCGCGGTCTTAGAACCGCCAGAAGAGAGCCCAGAACCTTTGTAAAAATTCTTGGGGCTGTAGCCAACCCGAAGGGAAGAGCTATAAATTGGTAATGCCTGTCTAGAAAGGCAAATCTCAGGAACCGATGATGATTCTTGTGAATCGGAATGTGAAGGTAGGCATCCTTTAAGTCCACTGTGGTCATGTACTGACCCTCTTGGATCATGGGTAAGATGGTTCGAATAGTTTCCATCTTGAATGATGGAACTCTGAGGAATTTGTTTAAGATCTTTAGATCCAAAATTGGTCTGAAGGTTCCCTCTTTTTTGGGAACCACAAACAGATTTGAATAAAAACCCTGTCAATGTTCCGTCCGCGGAACTGGATGGATCACTCCCATTACTAAAAGGTCTTGCACGCAGCGTAGGAATGCCTCTTTCTTTATCTGGTTTGCAGATAATCTTGAAAGGTGAAATCTCCCCTGCGGAGGAGAAGCTTTGAAGTCCAGAAGATATCCCTGAGATATGATCTCCAACGCCCAGGGATCCTGAACATCTCTTGCCCACGCCTGGGTGAAGAGAGAAAGTCTGCCCCCTACTAGATCCGTTGCCGGATAGGGGGCTGCTCCTTCATGCTGTCTTGGAGGCAGCAGCAGGCTTTCTGGCCTGCTTGCCCTTGTTCCAGGACTGGTTAGATTTCCAGGCCTGCTTGGATTGAGCAAAAGTTCCCTCTTGTTTTGAAGCAGAGGAAGTTGATGCTGAACCTGCCTTGAAATTTCGAAAGGCACGAAAATTAGACTGTTTGGCTCTTGATTTGGCCCTGTCCTGAGGAAGGGTATGATCCTTACCTCCAGTAATGTCAGCAATAATTTCTTTCAAACCAGGCCCGAATAAGGTCTGCCCCTTGAAAGGAATGTTGAGTAATTTAGACTTTGAAGTCACATCAGCTGACCAGGATTTGAGCCATAGCGCCCTACGCGCCTGGATGGCGAATCCGGAATTTTTAGCCGTTAGTTTAGTCAAATGAACAATGGCATCAGAAACAAATGAGTTAGCTAGCTTAAGCGTTCTAAGCTTGTCAATGATTTCAGTCAATGGAGCTGTATGGATGGCCTCTTCCAGGGCCTCAAACCAGAATGCCGCCGCCGCAGCAGTGACAGGCGCAATGCATGCAAGGGGCTGTAAAATAAAACCTTGTTGAATAAACATTTTCTTAAGGTAACCCTCTAATTTTTTATCCATTGGATCTGAAAAAGCACAACTGTCCTCAACCGGGATAGTGGTACGCTTTGCTAAAATAGAAACTGCTCCCTCCACCTTAGGGACCGTCTGCCATAAATCCCGTGTAGTGGCGTCTATGGGAAACATTTTTCTAAATATAGGAGGGGGGGAAAACGGCACACCGGGTCTATCCCACTCCTTACTAATAATTTCTGTAAACCTTTTAGGTATTGGAAAAACATCAGTACACACCGGCATTGCATAGTATTTATCCAGTCTACACAATTTCTCTGGCACTGCAATTGTGTCACAGTCATTCAGAGCAGCTAACACCTCCCCAAGCAATACACGGAGGTTCTCAAGCTTAAATTTAAAATTAGAAATCTCAGAATCAGGTTTCCCCGAGTCAGAGATGTCACCCACAGACTGAAGCTCTCCGTCCTCAGATTCTGCATATTGTGACGCAGTATCAGACATGGCTCTTACAGCATCTACGCGCTCTGTATCTCGTCTTACCCCAGAGCTATCGCGCTTGCCTCTTAATTCAGGCAATCTGGCTAATACCGCTGACAGGGTATTATCCATGATCGCAGCCATGTCCTGCAAAGTAATCGCTATGGGCATCCCTGATGTACTTGGCGCCATATTAGCGTGCGTCCCTTGAGCGGGAGGCAAAGGGTCCGACACGTGGGGAGAGTTAGTCGGCATAACTTCCCCCTCGACAGAACCCTCTGGTGACAATTCTTTTATAGATAAAGACTGATCTTTACTGTTTAAGGTGAAATCAATACATTTAGTACACATTCTCCTATGGGGCTCCACCATGGCTTTTAAACATAATGAACAAGTAGTTTCCTCTGTGTCAGACATGTTTGTACAGACTAGCAATGAGACTAGCAAGCTTGGAAAACACTTTAGAACAAGTTAACAAGCAATATAAAAAACGTTACTGTGCCTTTAAGAAAAACAAATAGTCAAAATTTGAAATAACAGTGAAAAAAGGCAGTTACACTAACGAAATTTTTACAGTGTATGTAACAAGTTAGCAGAGCATTGCACCCACTTGCAAATGGATGATTAACCCCTTAATACCAAAAACGGAATAATAAATGAAAAAAACGTTTTTAAAACTAGTCACAACAACTGCCACAGGTCTACTGTGGTTGTTACCCTCCTCAAACACGACTTTTGAAGCCTTTTGAGCCCTTCAGAGATGTCCTGTATCATGCAGAGGGAAGCTGAGTGTCTCTGTCTGTAATTTTAGCAGTGCAGAAAAACGCTAAAAAAGGCCCCTCCCACTCATATTACAACAGTGGAAAGCCTCAGGAAACTGTTTCTAGGCAAAAATCAAGCCAGCCATGTGGAAAAAAAACTAGGCCCCAATCAGATTAAACATGCCAGCAAAAGTTTTATATTGCACTTTTATAAGAGTATGTATCTCTGGTAATAAGCCTGATACCAGTCGCTATTAAATCACTGTATTTAGGCTTAACTTACATTAATCCGGTAACAGCAGCATTTTTCTAGCAAATTCCATCCCTAGAAATATGTTAACTGCACATACCTTATTGCAGGATAACCTGCACGCCATTCCCCCTCTGAGGTTACCTCACTCCTCAGAGTATGTGAGAACGGCAGTGGATCTTAGTTACTTCTGCTAAGATCATAGAAACCACAGGCAGATTCTTCTTCTAATGCTGCCTGAGATAAAATAGTACACTCCGGTACCATTTAAAAATAACAAACTTTTGATTGAAGTTAAAAAACTAACTATAATACACCACTCTCCTCTTACTACCTCCATCTTAGTTGAGAGTTGCAAGAGAATGACTGGATATGGCAGTGAGGGGAGGAGCTATATAGCAGCTCTGCTGTGGGTGATCCTCTTGCAACTTCCTGTTGGGAAAGAATATCCCACAAGTAATGGATGATCAGTGGACTGGATTCACTTAACAAGAGAAATCAAAGTATCACATTTGAGTAATCCCCACTGTTCAATAACCTCCCTCAGGAGGTATTAACCCAAGATTCTATTAAAGTGAATGTCAATTTTTAGCAATTTTTTTAAAACGGGGCACTTTCATTGATGAAAGTTTACATTGCACCTGATTTGTAGAAATACTTAAGTTTTACTTCTCCAAAACCAGATTGCTGTTCCCCTGCCTTCTTCCTGCTGTACAAACACAGCAATGACGGAATTCCTCCAATCACAGCCAGGCTTCACGAGATGGACGCTCTGGACGGGGGGGGGGGGGGGGGGAGCCATGATTGGAGAAAGCCGGTTTTGTCATGTCTGACGTCAGTACAGATGAACTGAAGCGATTTTGGAATAGTAAAGGGTAAGTATTTCTACAAATTCGGTGCAATCTAAACTTTAATCAATGAAAGTGCCCCTGTTTTTAAAAGTATTTTTAAAAACCGGGCACTCATTCTTAAAAATTTACATTCACTTTAAGATAAAAGGAGCCACACACTGACCCTGTCTTCTAGTGTTTTCAACATATGTAAAAATGTTAACGATCTTACCAGAATTCATGCTGTGGAACAGAAACACAGCCTCTCAAGTATGACATGGACTTGAGTGTGTGACGAAAGGCAAAGAATGACTGGGGGATGGGGGAAGTAGGAGAGGTATTCCTTGGCTGGGGTGTCTTTGCCTCCTCCTGGTGGCTAGGTTCAGTATTTCCTAACAGTAAGTAACGAAGCCGTGGACTCTCCTTATATTAGGAAGGAAGTTGCATGCTCTGTCAAAATCATGAAAGAAATGTTTTTGGATTCATGTCCTTTTAAGTGGACCTATTCCTTAAACATAAGATGAGACGAAAACCGTTGTGCATGCTCAGTAGTGCTTTAACCTTTTAACGCCATTAGGGCATTGTATTCCGCCCAAATTTTGCTGGGCTTTAGCGCCGAAGGACGCTTTCCTGAAGCCACTGGCACTTCCCTGATGGGTTCACGGTCTGGAGGGTGTGCCTAGTATCATAGGGAAGCACCCCTGACGCGATCCCATCATTAAAATCTCGTGATCACGTGCACGATCGTGTTGTTTACATTGGAACAGTTGTTCCAATGTAGAAACATTAACCCCGGCACGAAAGGGCTAACTGCCCATTATGCTATGAAAAGCCTCGAGAATGCATTTCAGAGAATGTCCATCTGCTTATTCCATGATGCTTTTTAAAGGAACTTCCATAAATAGTCATTTTATTTCATGTAAGGTAACGTACTTCTACTAGTAAGAAGAAATTAGAGAAAGTATTAATATGTATGCACTGCAGTGCTTACAATCAGACGTGCAGCAATTCTAAACTGAAGCATCAGTGAAGTGGCACAGGTTTATTATTATTACCAATGCACCAACAGATTACACAGTGCTAAACAGTGATAACAAAAGTATTATTTTATGGTCATTTACTTAATATTAAACAACTTTGCAAACCTGTTCATTTTTTTATTTTTCTCCCTTTCCTGTGATTTAACACTGAAAATCAACGTTTTTTAAATTCTATAAAATGTGACTTTTCTGCAGCGTTCTTCCTGGTGTCAACAAAAAAATAGACCTCAAAAGCATAGGTGTAACCAAACATCATTACAATAAAATATCACAAGACAGCTGACAACAGAGGTCATGTCTGGTCACAATGTCGGCACAAAATACCACAGCAATACGTGTGCGAGTGTGTGAGAGAGAGTATCTGTACTCAGAATTTCTAAAGGGTGAACATTCTTTTACAAGATGCTTCCTTCAAAACACTAAACTATTTTACTTCTTAAAGGGACAGTATACTATAAAGAATAATATGCACAGATACTGATATAAAAATCCAGAATAAAACAGTTTAAAAATTTACTTAGAAGTTCCCAGTGTAGCTCTGCTGAAAAGGTTAGCTGGAACACCCAATGAAAGTAGTTGTATACCAAAAAAGACACTCTCCCTTCCCTCTGCATATGAAGAGTCTCTTTAGACAAATAGGAGCAAGCTGGAGTAGGTATACATCAGTATACTTCTAAAACTTTGGGCTTGGTTAGGAGTCTGCAAATTCGCACAATGTTATTTTAAAATAAGCAAAAAAAAAAATTTATTTTTAAAGAATTAAAAACTGTATGGGCTATATAAATGGATCATCTACAAAATATTTATGTAAAGAAAAATCTAGTGTATAATGTCCCTTTAATAGCATTAGAGGGACACTCAAGTCAAAATAAAATTTATGATTCAGAAAGAGCATGTAGTTTTAAAGACACTTTCCAATTTACTTCTATCAAATTTTGCAGTCTTTTTATATACACACTTTCTGAGGAAAAAGATCCGCATGTGCACAAGCTCACTGGGTAAATGTATACCGGCCTTGTTTGTGATTGGCTGTTACATGATACTGGGGGCCGGAAAATGGTAGAAAAAAAATAAAAATGTGTCAGAAAAAAAATAATCTACTGCTTATTTGAAATAGAGTTATTACATTGTCTTTATTTTGTACTTGTTAATTATGTAATTCTACTGAATGGAGTGGTCTTTTAAGCAAGTGAGCATAAATCAACAATTCCAGAGAAATGCAAACAAACCCACAATGATACTCTTCAGCAGGATTGCTCTGGGCTGATAATGTGGCATCTTTGTTAGAAAATCACTTAATCTGGACATGTGTCATTTCATCTCCAGAATGCTAACTCACACGTCTCCCAATCCTATTTTGTAAATCCTCATTAACACTGTGGTACTTGCAGGGACTGATCACTGCTAATCCTACTATTCTATGGTCACTGCTTGCCTGAGAACAACTCGTAAGTATAGCAGCAAGTTTCAGATCATGTAGTCATTACCTACAATCTACAGTGTTTAATACAAAAGGAAAGGCTAAAGCATTTTACATGTACTGATAACAATATCTTGAGAATTTATATATACATTTTAAGTTTCTTTACAGACACCTAGAATTGGGGGGGTGAAAGATAAGTGTTGCCCTTTCGAAAAAAGGTTTAATAAACCTGATAATATAAGAAAACAATAGCATTTTATCGTATTATGAAAAGTAGTTTGTATTAAAGACATAACCCGATTTTCCTCTCAGTAGGAACTGCAAGCAGCAATTATTGTGTATGACTACAAAAAACACAATCACAGAGGAGGCGGAGTTTGGGGTGTTAAAGGTAATGCAGTTTTACTGCCCGCAGCCCCGTATGTCATGTGGCTGCTTCCCATATTAATTCTAAACTATCTGGAAAACACAATTCCCAGCATACTGACCATACTGCATGCTGGTGATTTGTAGTTCCCATGCTCAGCATAGAGAAGAAGCTAACGGCCACTAGTTCACTCCAGGCACTATGGAGTTGTGTCACTGCAGCTCAATCAATCCCTGGATTAAAGATACGACAAACGAGACACTTCTAATATTAATTATAAAATAAAAAAATAAAAAACACTTGGCATTTTTTTTGTATAAATAGTATGAAATATTATGCTTTATATTTACATACAAAGCTTTTTTTTTTTTTTAATTAAAGTGTTTTCAAAACTAGCCAATAGATTTTGGGACAATCAAAAAACAAAATGAAAATAAATGATCGATAAAGTTTACATCTTCAAATTTGTATCAAAATAAATGTTTGTTTTTTGTTGCTTTTTTTTTTTCTCCTTACGCACTTGTAACCTTGCGCCATTAAAACGTTTTCACTGTGTCACCAAAAACAGAAGCTGACATTTTAATAAACGGACGATTTTTAACCATTCATACGTTATTGGTTTAACTATTCAATCATACACGTTTAAAAACACTTAAACTCCCTAGATATCAATATATAGCATAGATGTGTGAATAATACCTCTGAGAATCATGTATCTATATGTGAAACATTATACTAGGTTTGTATAATAACAAGCAGTTAGATACAAACATTATCTTTTGTAGCCGGCTATTAATTCAGAAATAATGCTGCAACAAGAGGACCTGTTAATATGTGGGATGTCAGATTATGAGATTAAAGCTATCTAGCTAATACTCTATCTGTAATTATAAAGTCCTTGCTTGCAGTGTCAAACTTTAGCACAGCTGTTTAGTGTAATAGATTCTGTCTGCTTAAAATCTCTAGATATTAATATTTAGTATAGGTGTGTGAATAACACCTCTGAGAATCATGTATCTAAATATGAAAAATTCAGTCAGATACAAACAAACAATCTCTTACGTAGCCGGTTATTAATAAATTAAAAAATAATGCTGTAACAAGAGGACCTGTTAATATGTGGAATGTCAGGTTATGAGCTAAAGCTATCTAGCTAATACTCTATCTGTAATTATAAAGTCCTTGCTTACACAGTTAACTTTAGCATAGCTGCTCAATGTAATAGATTCTGTCTGCTTGAACTCTATCAATATCAATATCAATATATATATATATATATATATATATATATATATATATGTGTATGTGAATAATACCGCTGAGAGTCACGTATTTAAATATGAAACAGTGTACGTTGTTTGTATAATATCAAGCAGTTTGTTACAAACAATATTTTATGCAGCCGGCTATTAATAAATTCAGAAATAATGCTGTAAAAAGAGGATCTGTTAATATGTGGGATGTCAGATTGCGAGATTAAAGCTATAAGCGAATACTCTATCTGTAATTATAAAGTCCTTGCTTGCACAGTTAACTTTTGCACAGCTATCCAGTGTAATAGATTGTCTGCTTAAGCCCCTTCTATAGTGAGGGCTAGATTAACGTTTAACTGACTTGTTTCACTAACATAGCACAACGTCTGATCTCAGAATATAACACACATTTACAAGCTATTGGCAATCAACAGTTATCATAGAGAGTACGCGGTTAAAAAATGAGAGTATGAACTCTCTGAAGCCAGACCCCTGACACGTGTTTGGCTCACGCTTCCTCAGAGGGGTTGCACACTGGCTGTTTGGTAAATCTATTTACTGGTTCATAAATCCCACCTTGTGTGTGGGATTGGATGATCATGAGGAATTATCTTGATTCTGATTGGTAGGATTGCATGTCAATCATGTTTAATCATCCAATGGGGATACATTTTTCATTTGAAGCCTTAAATACTCTGTTACATCTTGCGAACTTATGCATGTGAGTTGCGATAATATATGCATGTTGGTTAAGATGATTTATGTTACTTCATCAGGAAGTTCTTTATGTTACTGCTGAAGAATAAGTTCTAAATTTTCTTACTGTACATACTTTCACTTGTTGTGTGTATCTTGTATTATACCATAGAGATAGTTTGGTAATAGGACCATATGCAGGGTTTACAATCTGTTTATTACAGGTTGGTATTTGTAATAAATGTATTAAATATATCAGTAGCATCACAATAATGACAGATGTTTTAAAGACAGAAGCAAGATTACGCAGAACACGGTGTACACCATTTCTGACATTTTAATAGAGTATCATAGGGGTATGGTGTCTAATAAAGTTAGTATTTCTCTAGGGTAAAGTGGGTTGTTTATAAATTTCTGAGGCAATAGATACCAGTGCTGTTTTGAAGAGGAAAGTAGTTTAATTTAGTTCACATTAGTATTTGTAGATTTTAAAGGGTGCAGGAATAAAAGTTTCCAAATCTTATGTGAAAGTCAGTTTCTATGAATTTGTTACTTAAAAATGGTAAAAAGCAGAGCACAGGTAAAAACATATTAAAGCATGGAAACCGATAACATAAAAACGACATGCAGAAAAAAGGGGTCAGACACGTTTCAGCTCACGCCTTCATCTGTGACATTTTATTATACCAGGAACCAATGAAAGGCATCCTGGGCATTTAATTCAGAAACTCAACTAAAAAGAAATGTGAGCCACAGCTCCTGTGAAGTCTAGGCCATAAAGGAATCAAGCAGAATGATCACACATTCCTAATTATATAAAAAGGTACAATGAGATGATATTTTCATAAAAAGGTTCAGTAAAACATCTGTCTGTTAAAGGCAGAAACAAATTACAAAATGACAGGCTATGGGGTACCAGATACAAACTGAAAAGAAATCTTAGTAACAATCCCACC
>NC_069503.1:219980764-220008264 GCF_027579735.1 Bombina bombina | reverse complement strand
AAGATATAGGCAGGATGATACTTCCAAGGAAGTGATAATGCATCCACTGCTTCCGCCTGAGGATCCCGGGATCTGGACAGATACCTGGGAAGTTTCTTGTTTAGATGGGACGCCATCAGATCTATTTCTGGAAGTTCCCACATTTGAACAATCTGAAGAAATACCTCTGGGTGAAGAGACCATTCGCCCGGATGCAACGTTTGGCGACTGAGATAATCCGCTTCCCAATTGTCTACACCTGGGATATGAACCGCAGAGATTAGACAGGAGCTGGATTCCGCCCAAACCAAAATTCGAGATACTTCTTTCATAGCCAGAGGACTGTGAGTCCCTCCTTGATGATTGATGTATGCCACAGTTGTGACATTGTCTGTCTGAAAACAAATGAACGATTCTCTCTTCAGAAGAGGCCAAAACTGAAGAGCTCTGAAAATTGCACGGAGTTCCAAAATATTGATCGGTAATCTCACCTCCTGAGATTCCCAAACTCCTTGTGCCGTCAGAGATCCCCACACAGCTCCCCAACCTGTGAGACTTGCATCTGTTGAAATCATCATGATTGGGAGGGGCTAACTAAAAATAAAACAGGAATTAGACACTTCAGGCAAAGCACGGTCATGCTAACTTACAACTCAGACATTTTGATTATTTTAATAGCATTTTCATCACACCTATCATCAGAAGATTCATGCAATGCACAGTATTTTTACCCATGGAAACAAGCAGCCAATAGAACACTGTTACAGAACTTAAAGGAACTCAGAACATGCAAATTTAAAAACTTTCCAATTTACTTAAATTAACATAAAATGCAGTCTTTTTATATGAACTATTTTTGAGTCGTCAGCTCCTACTGAGCATGTGCAAGAATTCACAGAATATTTGTATATGATTTTGTGATTGGCTGATGGCTATCACGTGATACAGGAGGAGTGGCAATAGGCATACCTTTGACATTTTTCAGAACAAAATCTATTGCTCATTTGAAGTTTAGACTAACTGCCATTGCATTGTCTTTACAATGCATGTTTTGATTATGCACATCTACTGTATTTACTGGTCCTTTAACACAGGTGATAAGGTTTCTGATTGACAGTAACATTCCAATATTCTTTGAAGAAAAAGAAAAAAAAGGTCCATAACCAGAGGGGGTTGGATTCATAGCTGCAAGGAAACCACAGTTAAAGGGACACTGAAACCAATTTTTTTTCTTTTGTGATTCAGATAGAGCCTGCAATTTTAAGCAACTTTCTAATTTACTCCTATTATCAATTTTTCTTCGTTCTCTTGCTATTCTGCAAAGTACTAGGAATTTGATATAAAGGTATATTTCTGAATAAGGATATTCTTTCAATATATTTATTGTCTTATAGTGATAAGATTGGCCCACCATATTGATTATTTTGGGCTGCTAGGTATTTAAGTCTTCTCGTATGTTACCCATTCTTCAGCCATTACAGATATTTGCATTGCAGCTGAGTTTCTGAGATTGGCGTTCTGTTTTTTTAACATATCACTTATTTTTTAAGATATCAATTATTTGTAAGATATCAATTATTTTACTATGTGCTAATCCAAGTAACGACTAGAATTATCTCTATTTTTGTTGCGAAGCAGAAAATACAAAATAAGATTCACTATAATCTTACAAACATTCAAGGTGTTTCTCACATTGTTGTAAGATTTATTAACCATCAAAATACTTTGTTTAGGTATATAACCCCTTTATGAAAACTTAAACATATGTTTTATGAATTTATATAAATAAAATTACTCTTACAGAGATCTTTAAAACAGTAATTTTCTCTTATTTCTGGGTATAAGCCAATTGGCGCTCTTGTTTCTGCCCCTCGCCCTTTTCTAAGATTACTATTGTTTGGAAGCTTAGAGGAAGCTCCCATAGACTCAAGAGCCTTTACCCTCACAGCGCAGATTGTATATATTCGTATGAGTATCCACAAAGTAAATTGTATCACCCCAATGAGCAGGACATAAAGTCCTGAGCGCTGGACAAGATTTTTTTTATTTATTTTTTTTTTAAATAGCCCAGTGGGCAAGCATAGTTCTCAAATTTGCAACCAAAATGATCTCCACCCTCCCCTCATCTTATTGGGCCAGACATGGCAGAGATAGGAGAAAGAGAAAAGTTGGGTTTGACCATTATGCATAGAAAGAACCTTGTAATATATTTCATTATTTTGCCCCTTTCCTGAAATTTAAAGGGACACTGAACACACATTTCTTCTTTCATGAATCAGATAGAGCATGCAGTTTTAAGCAACTTTCTAATTTAAATCTATTATCAAATTTTCTTCATTCTCTTGGTATCTTTGTTTGAAATGCAAGAATGTAAGTTTAAATGCCGGCACATTTTTGGTGAACAACCTGGGTTGTTCTTGCTGATTGATGGATAAATTCATCCACCAATAAAAAAGCGCTGTCCAGAGTCCTAAACCAAAAAATAGCATAGATGCCTTCTTTATCAAATAAAGATAGCAAGAGAACAAAGAAAAATTGATAATAGGAGTAAATTAGAAAGTTGCATGCTCTATCTGAATCACGAAAGAAAAATTTGGGTTCAGAGTCCCTTTAAAGGGACAGTCTAGTCCAAAAAAACTTTCATGATTCAGATACGGCATGTAATTTTAAACAATTTTCCAATTTACTTTTATCACCAATTTTTCTTTGTTCTCTCTGTATTCTTAGTTGAAAGCTTAACTTAGGAGGTTCATATGCTAATTTCTTAGACCTTGAAGGCCGCCTCTTAAGAATGCATTTTAACAGGTTTTTCACCACTAGAGGGTGTTAGTTCATGTTTTTCATTTAGATAACACTGTGCTCGTGCACGTGAAGTTACCTGGGAGCCATCACTGATTGGCTAAACTGCAAGTCTGTCAAAAGAACAAATAAAGGGGCAGTCTGCAGAGGCTTAGATACAAGATAATCACAGAGGTAAAAAATATATAAATATAACTGTTGGTTATGCAAAACTAGGGAATGGGTAAACAAGGGATTATCTATCTTTTAAAACAATAACAATTCTGGTGTAGACTGTCCCTTTAATTCTGAAAAGTGCCGATATTGTAGTTCTAAAAACTGAAAGAGCACATGGAGGCTTCACAAGCTTAAACTTGCTATATCTATATTTTTTCAGTCCTATCTTATTTCTTCTGAAGCCAAAATAAAATAAATAAGATTTTGTTAACACAACGGCAGTGACACCCAGTCCTCTTCAGACTCTGCTCTGGATTGGTTCCTTCAAATAAGGAAAAAGGTGGGTGGAGTTTGACCATTGAAAAACAATTGCAGCTAAAAGTTATTACGCCTTGCTAATAACTCAGTGGATGGATGGAGTGTGTGTGTGTGTGTGTGTGTGTATGTCTGTGTGTGCATGCGTGTGTGTGCGTGCATGTGTATGCATGTCTGTGTGTGCGCATGTGTATGCACAGATACTAGTATTAGTGCCGATACTGAGCATTTGCATGAATACTCGTACACAATGCTCTGATACCGGCACTGATACTTTTGGCCAGGTGCCTATTCTTTTTGCCTACTCTGTTACAGGGCTGTGAGGGAGGAAGGAGCGACGCGACACACAATGAAAACCGGAACCTGTAATGAGGTCACTCCGGCTGAGATAATTACAGGCGCGCGAGGGAGCAGTGTGCTGGATAGTGTGAAATTCTGTGAATGTGCCATATAGGAACTTGCCAGTTGCCACCAAGGATCACAGGTCAGCTATGGGACAGTTAGGTAGGTAATCAATTGGGTCTCATCTCCCATTTTTGTTGAACAGTTTAATCAACACATTTGACAAATGAATTGTATAAATAATCCTTCCATTAACTCTTTGCATCTGTTCTTAAACACATTTTCAATCTAGCAGAGGAAGACAAAAATTTGAATTTATCTTGAATTTTAAATATACTGCCTTTATAAATCAGGTGAGACTCATATAAAGATGCTTCCAATATTTTATTTATTAAAAGTATAACCTGGTCCTTATTTAAGGAAACCGTGATAATTATATACTGCAATATTTTCCTTTGAAGATGTTATATCTAAATGGATAAATTCCTACAAAATAAAAAGATGCCTCCAAAAGGGAAAATACAAGAGAAAAGACAAGGAAAGATGTAATCAAAGTCACCAAATTCATATCTATAGCTTCAGAAGAGCAAGAAGCAAATACTATTGCTATTTCAGTTGCAGCAGTGTGCTGGAAAGTAAGAATGTGCTGGATGTGCCATATAAGCACTTGACAGTTGTCACTAAGGATCACAGGCCAGCTAGGTAGGCAATCAATTGTGTTGGTCTCACCTCCTGTTTTTGTTGAACAGTGTAATCTACACATTTGACAAATGAACCCAAAACCACCTAGATAGTCAGCTTATAGATTTCCAAGACTCTTGCACCTTAATATTTTGTATTAACTTATTCTAGCATTAAGAGGTGCCACTCAAACTATTTAAAAAATATATAATTTTATGAAGAAGCAAACTAAAATATTGTATATTTGGCAAACTTATAGGGACAGCAAACACCTTGTAATTGAAAGACATTTCTGGTTGCCTTGCAATAAAAAGCATATCAGCCAGGTTTAAGAATACATCAAAAGGAACATGGTTACGTGCTGCACTCCTTTATTAATCAAGACTGGGAGATGCAGAACTTCCTTCTCTATTGAAAATATTTTAAATCCAAAAAGCAAACTGCATATAAAGCAGCAAAATAAGATGATCTCTTGTTAGGGCAAGAAAAGCTGCTAAGTAACCACTAAGCACCTAACCTCATAATTATTCATGGCTAACAAGAGCTGTGTTTATTTTAGAATTACTATGCAAGGTGGACTGTACAGTTTTGCTTTATAGTGAAAAAAAAGAGAGCTTCTAGCCTTCTACTAGTCTTGTTACATCTCATGAAAATAAACTGTACATGTCCCTTTATAAATAGTAAAGGTGGTGGGTAGACAGATTTTTTTTTTTAATCCAGCAACTCTCATAGGGAAGCCTGCTTCTGAGTGCTGTGTATAATAAACATAATATGTTGCTTTAAATTTGGCACACATCTTATTATATTTGATATAACATGGTGTACTGACAAATGATCAATGTTGAGTTTAAAAGTTTTAATTCAGCAGCGTATTTAGGTTTTGTGCTGCTCTAGGCATTTAAAACCATTTCATTAATATTTTATTTAACATGTTCTGTGAAATTTACTTGAGTTTTTATAACTTTGCAAACAAGCAAATAAAACTGGTGTTATATATTCCATAAGGTCTTGAGTTACAGTTCTTCATCCTTATAATGAAGCTATCTTAAATCATTAGTCTGTATTGTGCTTGGGATACTGTCACATGACAAAAAAATATATATATATCAATAATTGATGTTGGCAAATACTTTAAAGAAAAAAGAAAAAAAAAGTATCGGGTCTCGGTACTCGGTCTTAAAAAAAAAAAAATTATGCTTACCTGATCATTTCCTTTTCTTCTTATGGAAAGAGTCCACAGCTGCATTCATTACTTTTGGGAAATAAGAACCTGGCCACCAGAAGGAGGCAAAGACACCCCAGCCAAAGGCTTAAATACTCCTCCCACCCCCCTCATCCCCCAGTCATTCTGCCGACGAACAAGGAACAGTAGAAGAAATATCAGAGTGAAAGGTGCCAGAAGAATATAAGGACGCCCCACATAAAATTGTGGGTTGGGAGCTGTGGACTCAGAAGAAAAGGAAATCATCAGGTAAGCATAATTTAAGTTTTTCTTCTTAAATGGAAAGAGTCCACAGCTGCATGCATTACTTTTGAGAAACACCAAGCTAGAGAGGACACTGAATGCCAAGACGGGATGGTACAATATGTGGCCCATACTAGACAACAGGCCTGAACCTCTACCCAATAAAAAAATGCTTTGTCCGAACCCAAGAAATTTATTTAGAGGAAAAGCCCCAATGACACTGACTCGCAGTTAGTCCAGAAGCCAAACTAGAGACTGCAAACGGACTCGACTGAGCCAACAGTCCTCCAGGAGACACCATTGCCCAACAGACGGTCCCCCACCGCTCACCCCCCACAAATGAAGGGGACACCAGCCGAAAATCCCAAGGGAACAAAGCAAAGGAGAACAGAGGAAACCGAAAGGTCCCCTAACACTAAAAAGAACACCTCCAAGAGTGAGCCCAGCTCACAGAGACCCAAAGGGACCCAAACAGGGAAACGAGGCCACGCCTATAACAAGCGAAACCCGGGATAGGACCAGGCACAGAGACAGAACAGACATCTATCCAACATCCTCCAAGCACGGAATACAACTGAAGAGGCAAAGTCCTTCCAGTGTCCGACCATAGAATACCAAGGCATTTGACCATGAAAAAGCATGCAATACACCCATGTGAAAAACCCCAAGTTTGAGAACAGAGTCCATAACAGGACAACACAGAGGGTACCTAAGTCGCCATACCTACACACAGGTCCCTAAAAAGGAGAACACAAAACCTCAATCGAGGCCCCCCGAGAAGGAGAGTATACCTTCAAAACCCAAAAGGAAGAGTAAACCCTCTTCTGAAAACAATGGTGCCAGTTGAAAGGAAAATCTATACCTTAGCAGACTGAGCTAACAGGATAGACTCAACGAGCTCACACATCCAGAGGAGACTGCGACCCGAACGCAGTGCCTTAGACTGCTCGGCCATCCTGACCTGCAGACCCACACCCAGCTGGACCAACCCAGCCTCAGGGATCCAAGACAAGGGAACAAAAAAATCCCGAAACAGGTACAGGAACGAGCGTAAGGATAGCACAGCCATCACAACAGAGTACAAGTACAACCCGACTCTGAAAACAGACAACAAGGTCATAGACCTAAGGATCTATCAAAATAAAGGCCCAACAAGTCTGACATGGAGCCAGCAAGACCCTAGGGAGAACCAATCCCACCTTTCCACCTGCCATCCAGGAGAAGCCCCAAGCATCTTGATAAAGCCCAAGGGATGGCGAAACGCGTCGCTTGCACCTGTGACACTGACTTTGAATGAAGGACAACATTTAAGTCCTATCTGCATTTTTAACCCGGGTTAATGTTATTGCTATACGTCTAAGGGTGAGGAAGAATCTGTACCCCACCTCTTCATCGGAACAAAGAGTACCCCTACAGCTGGCGAGTTTTGAAAACCATCGAAGCTGACATACAGACACAGCGATCAGCTGTTTGCCTCTACGCTGTCAGAGTATCGGATTGAGAAGAGCATACGGGGAATTTGTGACATCAGACGCCGACTCACACGTGCAGAGGTCTGTACAGCTCTATTCCCAGGAGCGGCGGTGGTCGCATTGACGGTCCAAGCTTTGACCAAAGGAACACACATCCTGGTAACACCCCCTGAATTCACGGTATAGTAACATTACTAATATAATGTGGAACCTGTTTACAGCAAGCGATACTGAGCTGGCTTTTCACATATCTGAACTTTTAACGGCTATCTGCACTGCAGCTTGACATCTGAAATCCTCGCAATATAAGCCTGAACTTTTTAAGATTGTTTTTTTGTCACATACGGTTATATATTCTCCTTTTGCTATATATATTCTTATGCGTCATCCTTTTTAGAGGGTTATTCCTGATTTGATCTTATTTCATCGTTATTATATGACAACCTTTTGCACAATATTTATGGTTGAGGATCCAGCCCTTGTTATATTTAGCAAGTAGATCGGTTTTTATGTTATTTTTATGTAATTGCAGGGAGACGTCCCTTTAACAGTTTTTTATATTGTGTCTATCTTATTAAATTTGTCCAATTTTTATCTGGTGTTTGTATACTTTTAGCCTAACGGCGCACTTACTCTATCTTAAAGCTCAGTGCTTTGATCGTGTTTCTAAGGAGAATATCCCCGAAAGAAAAAGGGATGATGCCGGAAGGGCAACAACTCCTCAAGGCCCGAAACCATCGGCTAATGGGAAGATAAATTCCGAACAGATGTCCTAGAAAAGGACCCCCCTACAAGTAGCATTCCAAGCAGAGGCACAGCCAACCCATTTGCCTGCAGAGCAGGGAATCCACAGGAACACTGGCAAGCTGACCAGGGGAATGCAACCCTAAGGCGCACCAGAAATTGGACATCCAGTGCCAGCAGCTGGGTATGAACCAACAACCCTTGAGGCGCAAGCCACACAGTGATCACTAGATGACTTTGGCTACTCTTATAGAAAAAATGAAAAATACTCTGAAAACCTTGCCAACCATGAGCAGGTCAGGTAGATGAAGTAGGAACATAGCCCAAGTTCCCACAACCGTGGAACACCCCAACCAGCCCTGAGATCCAAGATTCCAAAACCACCCAAAACTGGGTCAGGAAAAAGGCCAAGCGAAGCTTCAGCAACCGGAAGTCTCAGGAAGAAAAACGGGTCCAGGCACCTAATAGTTTAGGCAAACCTTACCCTAGAACTAAACACCCTAACTGGCCAAAAAGCCAGACACAAGGGATATGGATGCATATCCAGAGAATCCGGATTGCAAGAAGAACTCAAAAGCCCTGACCAAAGCAAGGAACCACCCCTAGCTAAAGTCAAACGCTCCAAGGAGCAAGGCTAGAAGTCGTATGAAGATACTTCTCAAAGCCTCAGGACAACCAAGGGATACCAAGAGGTAAAAAAAAATCCTACTAGCAGGACTAGTCTCCCTATCACTTCCGCACAAGCAGAGGACACAAGGAAGAGAAAGGCACTAAGCCTACCCAGCTCCGGAAAACTCTGCGTTAAACAAAGTCCCCGCATTACTTGTGGGAAATAAGAACCTGGCTACCAGGAGGCGGCAAAGACACCCCAGCTAAAGGCTTAAATACCTTCCCCACTCCCCTCATCCCCCAGTCATTCTGCCAAGGGAACAAGGAACAGTAAGAAGTATCAGGGGATAAATGGTGTCAGAAGAGTAATATTAAATTTAGAAATAGAACCTTCCAGCAAAGAATCTTAATGTCAAGCGCATGCATAGGCTCAAACGGAGCCCTCTGCAAAACCTTAAGAACCAAGTTTAGGCTCCAAGGAGGAGCAGAATTTCTAAAGACAGGTCTGATCCTAGACAGAGCCTGAACAAAGGATTGAATATCAGGAAGCTGTGCTAGCTTCTTGTGTAACACCACCGACAACGCCGAAATCTGTTCCCTTTAAGGAACTGGGGTCAAGACCCCTATCCAGTCCATCCTGGAGAAAGGCCAGAATCCTGGATACCCTAACCTTGTGCCAGGGATATCCACGTTCCTCGCACCAGGATAAGTAGGTCATCCACACCGTATTATAGATGCGATGAGTGACTGGCTTCCTGGCCTGGATGAGAGAATCAATTACTCTCTCAGAAAAACCTCTCTTAGCCAAGACTAGGCGGTCAATCTCCACGCAGTCAGCCTCAGAAAATCAAGATTTTGGTGTAGAAAGGGACCCTGAACCAGCAGATCTCTGCGCCAGGGTAACCTCCATGGAGGAGACGATGACATCCCCACCAGATCCGCAAACCCCATCCTCCGTGGCCACAATGGAGCAATCAATGGTCGATGCTTGCTCCTGTTTAATATGGGCCACCACTCGAGGAAGAAGTGGCAATGGATGAAATATGTAAATTAGGTTGAACTCCCAAGGCACCGGTAAGGCATCTATCAGCTCTGCCTGTGGGTCCCTGGAACACAACCCTTATCTGGGTAACTTGAAGTTGAGTCTGGACGCCATGAGGTCTATCTCTGGTATCCCCCATCTGTTGCAGATCTCCGCAAACACCTCGGGATAGAGAGACCATTCCCCCGGATGAAACCACTATCTGCTGAGAAAGTCCACTTCCCAGTTGTCCACACCCGGAATGTGGATCGATACACACACACACACACACAAGATTAACTGACATTTTCTTGAACAAGGTTTGATACCAAATTGTTTAAGAGCACTCACTAATAGCCCACTTATCAAACAGAAGGGGTATGCATAAATACTGGATTGCTGACAGAGTTATGACAAAATGTAATTCTATCATTTTTTCCATTAAAATGTAATCCTCTCTAAGTACTGAAAACCTACTTCACTATGACAGCGCTGGTGTTCTTTGATTACCAAGAAAAGGAAGACAAAGGAAGCACTATCCACGTTAATGTATTTAGTTAGTAGAATGACGGAAAACAAATATTTCAGGTATCTGAGTCACATGAACTTGCAAATCAGAGTGCAGATAGAACTCAAGACTATTTCTCAAGAGGTTCAGACTTGTAGGTATTCACACATGCTGAACAAAAAGCTTTGTTTCCAAGCAAATAGAGTGTCTGTATACACAGAGCAAGACACATAGGTCAAGTGCAATAAAGTTATTTAAATAAACAAATAAATCAGCTGTTACAACATTATTTGCACTTAAATAAAATGCTTACACCTAATATGAAATGCCAGTCTGTTTACGTTTGGGTACATTTAAAAAGACACTAAGATTATAATCTAAACATTTTACAGTAGTTAAAAAAACAACAAAAACATATTCATACAAAATATCAAATAGTATCAAATTCCGCTTCGTCCCAATTGTATTCTTTGTTGAAGAGCTACATAGATAGGTGTGTCTGGAGCACTATATGGCCGGAAATAGTGCTGCCTTCTAGTGCTCTTGCATATGGATAACATTCTTCAAAAACGGCTGCAGCCCAAAAACGGCTGCAGCCCAAAAACGGCTGCAGCCCAAAAACGGCTGCAGCCCAAAAACGGCTGCAGCCCAAAAACGGCTGCAGCCCAAAAAACGGCTGCAGCCCAAAAACGGCTGCAGCCCAAAAACGGCTGCAGCCCAAAAACGGCTGCAGCCCAAAAACGGCTGCAGCCCAAAAACGGCTGCAGCCCAAAAACGGCTGCAGCCCAAAAACGGCTGCAGCCCAAAAACGGCTGCAGCCCAAAAACGGCTGCAGCCCAAAAACGGCTGCAGCCCAGTGCTCCAAATGCAGGCACACTCCTGAGCTTTTCAACAAGAGAATTAATAAAATTTGATAATATAAAAGTTAATTAAAAGTTTAAAATTGCAGGCTCCATCTGAATCATGAAGGAAACATTTTGAGTTTCATGTCCTTTTAAGCCTAATTCAACAGAGTGTTTGTTTGATCAATGAATTAGCAGATTTATATATTTTTCCCTGTCATTAGAAAACAGACTTTTAAAACGGTGTCTCCCTTGACTGCTAAACAATGCAAATTTTGCTAAATTTATGTTTTAGAAGAGATTCTTTTTCTGTAAACCCTCCCCTCTTATGTGTTGTACTAATAAATCTATTCTTGCACGTGAAAAACTCTTGTTAAAGGGAAAGGAAACCCCAAAATTTTCTCTTTCATGATTTAGGTAGAACATACAATTATTTTATGATTTAGAACATACAAAGTTTTATCAGAGTAATAAATTAAACTTTAAATCACCACACTTTAGCTTTCTCATTTTTCAACCGTTTTATCGCTCCTTATACCGCACTTGTCATTTTACCTGAGATCTGGATGGGAGATCTTGCTTATAGAAGGAGCTTGTGTGTTTTACCTTTGGCGCTGTGTATTTCTTTTAGTGTTCATACAATTTTAAACAACTTTCCAATTTTCTTCTATTCAATTTTCTTCCTTCTCTTGTTCTTCTCTTTGCTGAAAGGGTTTATCTAAGGAAGCTCAGGAGCAGCAAGGAACCTAAGTTCTAGCTGCTGATTGGTGGCTGCATATATATATATATATATATATAATATATATATATATATATATATATATATATATATATATATATATATATATATATATACACACACACCGACTGTCATTGGCTCACCCATGTGTTCAGTTAGAAACCAGTAGTGCATTGCTGCTCCTGATACTAGGAGAATGAAGCAAAATTTGTTGTTTACAATTGTATGTTCTACCAAAATCATGAAACAAAAAATGTTGGGTTTCATGTCTTTTTTTAAAAAAAAAAATTTTTCTTTATTAAAATATAAAAAACGAGTACAACAAAAAGAAAAACTATGCACAATTGTACAAAAATATTACAAGGATTTCATGTCCTTTTAACTGAAACAAACTGCCATTAAAAAAAAAAAAAAAGAAAGAAAGACAAGATAAACTGAATTGCTCTTCCTACAGACTCTGTTCTTGATAGCAATGGGGTGTGGTGTCAGTAAACAAACCCAAACCATTTCACGCACATAAAGAAGCATAAATTAACATTTACCCATTGTAAGGCCAGTGAATTACGAGATTGGCTAAGCCCTGATAAAATACTCTACATTACAAGTACCTTATGCGCTGAACTGATACAGCCAAATCTGTACAGAATAAAGGATTACAGTTTGGAGACAGTTTATTAGAACATATGAAGCAGTGGACTTCTATTTTTGTTTTTAATTAAAATGTACAATAACTTTTAAACAGTGCATACATTTGACAAGGTGAAAGTTTTGAAAAAGGTTACATTTTGTTGTATTTGAACAAACCTTTTGATTTATTGGGGTGAAAACATTTAAAGATGTTACTGCAATACCATAACTACTACTCTGTACCCTGTAGGCTAAATTGAATGGATTTGCAAAAAGAAATATATTAGGTTTTTTTTGTTTTTTTTTTAAATTTTAAAATTTTTATTGAGGAAAAAATAAGTATATAAATATTCACAGGAAAGATAAAGTCAGCCATATAACAATCATTTGGTTGAATAATAACAAAGCTAATCCTCTTTTTTTTCCCCCCTTAAACCCCTAATAACATTGGTACAGGCCACTTTTGGACCTTTTCTGCTTTCTTATGAATGTCCAGGGGGTTCTATCACACCTAAATAAAACTATGTTAACAAAAGACAAACAGGGGACAATGTGATAACATTAGAAATATGTCTCAGAGTCCATATGATCAGGTCCATTGGTTGTCATGTTAGCGCAGTCCTAAAATCTTATAGAGCAATTATAAACATTTGCACGATTACATGTAATGACAGAGGATAACATATACCCATTGCAGTTGTGCCTATTAGCTAATCATATGGTGACATTGAAAAATTCCCTCTTGGAGAGAGGGCAACAATATATAAGTGCAGCTACCGGTTACTAATATGGAGATACATGGGCCATTACTAAGTGCGACTTATGTGTCTCCAGTGACTTAGAACACAATGATTCCTCGCAACATATAAGTATGGGGATGCAATCATAGTCATTAGAGGAGGGTTGCTGCCGAGTTGATGATTCAGGGTCGAGCATTGTTCATGTGTTGTACAGGATTTAAAGAAGGCAAATAAACATGTTGCAGGGTTTGAGGAAGGCTACCATAAAGAAAAAGCTTTTGGGGAACATTATGCAAAATAAACTTAACATGATAGCACAGGTTTAGCTGAGTGAGGTGAGTTTTGGAACTTGCAAAAATGCTATGTTTTTCAGCCTGTGTCGAGTCGTGTGCTCCATGAGGTTGTGTCTGGTGTGCCGTCGGTGGAGGTAGTTGGCTTAATAACCTCATGTTCATATGAAGCCGGTGGTAGGTGTGCATTGTGGGGACACAGTCCCAGAGCGATAGCGGCTATCTCCAAATCTAAGCCTCTCTCCTCCTCTGGCTTACTGTATGGGAAGAGTCGTGAAGTGACAGCCAATGCACTATTGATGTTTTCCTGCATTGCGAGCAGCTCATGTGATGCCGATTTTAGCTGGGCTCTACTGCGGTGTAATTCAGGGCCTTTGTCAATGCTCTGCCTGTCGCCTAGTATAGACCCGGCTGATTTCCCGTATTCAGGTAGGAGCCATGCGGACATATCGGACAGCTGTACGGCACGCGAGTGACTTCCAGCTGCCCCCGTGCCCCCCGGTACCGCCTGTGAGCCATATAAAGCTGTCTCTCTGCCATAGATAAGGAGATCGGGTTCTCGGGGGACATTGATAGTTACTTGTTCTTCATGTTGCTGTGGTAGGGCAGGTAAGGGTGAAGATCTCACCTCTTATTTCTCCTCTCTGGGCTCGATTTTTTGTTCCGGGCGCTGCAATACACAGAGTTGATGTGGCAGAATGTAAATGCCTGTGACCAGCGTTCTCTGTAGCGACCCGACAGGGTTGATTTTGGCATATCTTATCAAGCAGACTATCCAGCTTAGCGAAGCGTAGATTGAGCTCCTGTTCCAGTTCCATCTCCCAAGTGGTCGCCATTTTAGAGTAGTCCGTTACCCGGTAGCTAGCTGAGTAAAGTTCATACATGTTGTGCGCTTTGTGATAAAATGTTGGTTTTTGCAATGTTACTGCTGCAATGTTGTTTAGAAGGACAGTAAGGCAGTCTCCCGCTGCCAGCACTGATAACCCGGAGGAGCCGGGGGGGGGTTGCTACCTATGTGTAGGCCGCCGCCTTAAGTATTAAGCTTCCGTACTGTGTCTCCGTTTTCATAAGTACAGCAAAGGGAAGTTGGGATATGTTCACCTTAAGTTAGGCAAAAATAGCTTATGTCAAGATTTGCTGTTGAAGGCTCTAAAAACGGCGGTTTGTAGAGAAATCTTACAGAGCTAACAGTAAATGCGACTGGTTAGGTACGCCATTCGGACACGCCCCCTATATTAGGGTTTTTTTTAAACTATGCACAGATTGAAGATTTGATCCAACTTCATTTCATGTGTAAGACAAAGTTTATTTATTTATATCAATAACTGTGTAAAAGATAGATAGATATTTAGATATAGAGATAACATAATTTATGCTTACCTGATAAATTCCTTTCTTCTGTTGTGTGATCAGTCCACGGGTCATCATTACTTCTGGGATATAACTCCTCCCCAACAGGAAATGCAAGAGGATTCACCCAGCAGAGCTGCATATAGCTCCTCCCCTCTACGTCAGTCCCAGTCATTCGACCAAGAATCAACGAGAAAGGAGTAACCAAGGGTGAAGTGGTGACTGGAGTATAATTTAAAAGATATTTACCTGCCTTAAAAACAGGGCGGGCCGTGGACTGATCACACAACAGAAGAAAGGAATTTATCAGGTAAGCATAAATTATGTTTTCTTCTGTTATGTGTGATCAGTCCACGGGTCATCATTACTTCTGGGATACCAATACCAAAGCAAAAGTACACGGATGACGGGAGGGATAGGCAGGCTCATTATACAGAAGGAACCACTGCCTGAAGAACCTTTCTCCCAAAAATAGCCTCCGAAGAAGCAAAAGTGTCAAATTTGTAAAATTTGGAAAAAGTATGAAGCGAAGACCAAGTTGCAGCCTTGCAAATCTGTTCAACAGAGGCCTCATTCTTAAAGGCCCAAGTGGAAGCCACAGCTCTAGTGGAGTGAGCTGTAATTCTTTCAGGAGGCTGCTGTCCAGCAGTCTCATAGGCTAAACGTATTATGCTACGAAGCCAAAAAGAGAGAGAGGTAGCCGAAGCTTTTTGACCTCTCCTCTGTCCAGAATAAACGACAAACAGGGAAGAAGTTTGGCGAAAATCTTTAGTTGCCTGCAAGTAGAACTTGAGGGCACGAACTACATCCAGATTGTGTAGAAGACGTTCCTTCTTTGAAGAAGGATTTGGACACAAGGATGGAACAACAATCTCTTGATTGATATTCCTGTTAGTGACTACCTTAGGTAAGAACCCAGGTTTAGTACGTAGAACTACCTTGTCTGAGTGAAAGATCAGATAAGGAGAATCACAATGTAGGGCTGATAACTCAGAGACTCTTCGAGCCGAGGAAATAGCCATTAAAAATAGAACTTTCCAAGATAACAATTTTATGTCAATGGAATGAAGGGGTTCAAACGGAACACCCTGTAAAACGTTAAGAACTAAGTTTAAACTCCATGGCGGAGCAACAGCTTTAAACACAGGCTTGATCCTAGCTAAAGCCTGACAAAAGGCCTGGACGTCTGGATTTTCTGACAGACGCCTGTGTAACAAGATGGACAGAGCTGAAATCTGTCCCTTTAATGAACTAGCTGATAAACCCTTTTCTAAACCTTCTTGTAGAAAGGACAATATCCTAGGGATCCTAACCTTACTCCAGGAGTAACGTTTGGATTCGCACCAGTATAGGTATTTACGCCATATTTTATGGTAAATCTTTCTGGTAACAGGCTTCCTAGCCTGTATCAGGGTATCAATAACCGACTCAGAAAAACCACGTTTTGATAAAATCAAGCGTTCAATTTCCAAGCAGTCAGTTTCAGAGAAGTTAGATTTTGATGTTTGAATGGACCCTGTATCAGAAGGTCCTGTCTTAGAGGTAGAGACCAAGGCGGACAGGATGACATGTCCACTAGATCTGCATACCAAGTCCTGCGTGGCCATGCAGGCGCTATTAGAATCACTGATGCTCTCTTCTGTTTGATTTTGGCAATCAATCGAGGAAGCAGCGGGAAGGGTGGAAACACATAAGCCATCCTGAAGTTCCAAGGTGCTGTCAAAGCATCTATTAGAACCGCTCCCGGATCCCTGGATCTGGACCCGTAGTGAGGAAGTTTGGCGTTCTGGCGAGACGCCATGAGATCTATCTCTGGTTTGCCCCAACGTCGAAGTATTTGGGCAAAGACCTCCGGATGAAGTTCCCACTCTCCCGGATGAAAAGTCTGGCGACTCAAGAAATCCGCCTCCCAGTTCTCCACTCCCGGGATGTGGATTGCTGACAGGTGGCAAGAGTGAGACTCTGCCCAGCGAATTATCTTTGATACTTCCATCATTGCTAGGGAGCTTCTTGTCCCTCCCTGATGGTTGATGTAAGCTACAGTCGTGATATTGTCCGACTGAAACCTGATGAACCCCCGAGTTGTTAACTGGGGCCAAGCCAGAAGGGCATTGAGAACTGCTCTCAATTCCAGAATGTTTATTGGAAGGAGACTCTCCTCCTGATTCCATAATCCCTGAGCCTTCAGAGAATTCCAGACAGCGCCCCAACCTAGTAGGCTGGCGTCTGTTGTTACAATTGTCCAGTCTGGCCTGCTGAATGGCATCCCCCTGGACAGGTGTGGCCGATAAAGCCACCATAGAAGAGAATTTCTGGTCTCTTGATTCAGATTCAGAGTAGGGGACAAATCTGAGTAATCCCCATTCCACTGACTTAGCATGCACAATTGCAGCGGTCTGAGGTGTAGGCGTGCAAAAGGTACTATGTCCATTGCCGCTACCATTAAGCCGATCACCTCCATGCATTGAGCTACTGACGGGTGTTGAATGGAATGAAGGACACGGCATGCATCTTGAAGCTTTGTTAACCTGTCTTCTGTCAGGTAAATCTTCATTTCTACAGAATCTATAAGAGTCCCCAAGAATGGAACTCTTGTGAGAGGAAAAAGAGAACTCTTCTTTTCGTTCACTTTCCATCCATGCGACCTTAGAAATGCCAGAACTAACTCTGTATGAGACTTGGCAGTTTGAAAGCTTGAAGCTTGTATTAGAATGTCGTCTAGGTACGGAGCTACCGAAATCCCTCGCGGTCTTAGTACCGCCAGAAGGGCACCCAGAACCTTTGTGAAGATTCTTGGGGCCGTAGCCAATCCGAATGGAAGAGCTACAAACTGGTAGTGCCTGTCTAGGAAGGCAAACCGTAGATACCGGTGATGATTTTTGTGAATCGGTATGTGAAGGTAAGCATCTTTTAAATCCACTGTGGTCATGTACTGGCCCTTTTGGATCATGGGTAAGATTGTCCGAATAGTTTCCATTTTGAACGATGGAACTCTTAGGAATTTGTTTAGAATCTTTAAATCTAAGATTGGCCTGAAAGTTCCCTCTTTTTTGGGAACCACAAACAGGTTTGAGTAGAACCCTTGTCCTTGTTCCGACCGCGGAACCGGATGGATCACTCCCATTAATAACAGATCTTGTACACAGCGTAGAAACGCTTCTTTCTTTATCTGGTTTGTGGACAACCTTGACAGATGAAATCTCCCTCTTGGGGGAGATAATTTGAAGTCTAGAAGGTATCCCTGAGATATGATCTCTAGCGCCCAGGGATCCTGAACATCTCTTGCCCAGGCCTGGGCGAAGAGAGAAAGTCTGCCCCCCACTAGATCCGGTCCCGGATCGGGGGCTCTCGGTTCATGCTGTCTTTGGGGCAGCAGCAGGTTTCCTGGCCTGTTTGCCCTTGTTCCAGGACTGGTTAGGCTTCCAGCCTTGCCTGTAACGAGCAACAGCTCCTTCCTGTTTTGGTGCAGTGGAGGTTGATGCTGCTCCTGTTTTGAAATTCCGAAAGGGACGAAAATTAGACTGTCTAGCCTTAGCTTTGGCTTTGTCTTGAGGTAGGGCGTGGCCCTTACCTCCTGTAATGTCAGCGATAATTTCTTTCAAACCGGGCCCAAATAAAGACTGCCCCTTGAAAGGTATATTAAGTAATTTGGACTTAGAAGTAACATCAGCTGACCAGGATTTTAGCCACAGCGCCCTACGTGCCTGTATGGCGAATCCTGAGTTCTTAGCCGTAAGTTTGGTTAAATGTACTACGGCCTCCGAAATGAATGAATTAGCTAGTTTAAGGACTCTAAGCCTGTCCATAATGTCGTCTAGCGTAGATGAACTAAGGTTCTCTTCCAGAGACTCAATCCAAAATGCTGCCGCAGCCGTAATCGGCGCGATACATGCAAGGGGTTGCAATATAAAACCTTGTTGAACAAACATTTTCTTAAGGTAACCCTCTAATTTTTTATCCATTGGATCTGAAAAAGCACAGCTATCCTCCACCGGGATAGTGGTACGCTTAGCTAAAGTAGAAACTGCTCCCTCCACCTTAGGGACCGTTTGCCATAAGTCCCGAGTGGTGGCGTCTATTGGAAACATCTTTCTAAATATTGGAGGGGGTGAGAACGGCACACCGGGTCTATCCCACTCCTTAGTAACAATTTCAGTTAATCTCTTAGGTATAGGAAAAACGTCAGTACTCGCCGGTACCGCAAAGTATTTATCCAACCTGCACAGTTTCTCTGGTATTGCAACGGTGTTACAATCATTGAGAGCTGCTAAGACCTCCCCTAGTAATACACGGAGGTTCTCCAATTTAAATTTAAAATTTGAAATATCTGAATCCAATCTGTTTGGATCAGAACCGTCACCCACAGAATGAAGCTCTCCGTCCTCATGCTCTGCAAGCTGTGACGCAGTATCAGACATGGCCCTAGTATTGTCAGCGCACTCTGTTCTCACCCCAGAGTGATCACGCTTGCCTCTTAGTTCTGGTAATTTAGACAAAACTTCAGTCATAACAGTAGCCATATCATGTAATGTTATCTGTAATGGCCGCCCCGATGTATTAGGCGCCAAAATATCACGCACCTCCCGGGCGGGAGATGCAGGTACTGCCGCGTGAGGCGAGTTAGTCGGCATAACTCTCCCCTCGCAGTTTGGTGAAATTTGTTCACATTGTACAGATTGACTTTTATTTAAAGTAGCATCAATACAGTTAGTACATAAATTTCTATTGGGCTCCACCTTGGCATTGGAACAAATGACACAGATATCTTCCTCTGAGTCAGACATGTTTAACACACTAGCAATAACTTGCAACCTGGTTATAATCTTTTTTAGCAAAAACGTACTGTGCCTCAAAGAGGTACTAAACGATTAAATGACAGTTGAGATAATGAACTGAAAAACAGTTATAGCATCAAACTTTAAAACAACACAACTTTTAGCAAAGGTTTGTTCCCATTAGTAAAATAACAATAATTAAATTTGACATAAAAATTACAGAGCAACGTTTTTATTCACAGTCAATATGAAATTCTCACAGCTCTGCTGAGAGAATATACCTCCCTCCAAAGAAGTTTGAAGACCCCCTGAGATCTGTCAGAGATGAACCGGATCATGCAAGAAATATAAGAGTAGCTGACTGGAAATTTTTGATGCGTAGCAAAGAGCGCCAAAAACGGCCCCTCCCTCTCATACACAGCAGTGAAGAGAAACGAAACTGTCACAATTAAAAGCAAACAACTGCCAAGTGGAAAATAATGCCCAAATATTTATTCACTCAGTACCTCAGCAATGTAAACGATTCTACATTCCAGCAAAAACGTTTAACATGATAAATACTTATTAAAAGGATTAGTGACCTTTAACAGAGTAGTTCCGGTGAAATACCATCCCCAGAATACTGAAGTGTATACATACATGTCATTATAACGGTATGGCAGGATTTTCTCATCAATTCCATTCAGAAAATAAAAACTGCTACATACCTCAATGCAGATTCATCTGCCCGCTGTCCCCTGATCTGAAGCTTTTACCTCCCTCAGATGGCCGAGAACAGCAATATGATCTTAACTACTCCGGTTAAAATCATAGTAAAAAACTCTGGTAGATTCTTCTTCAAACTCTGCCAGAGAAGTAATAACACGCTCCGGTGCTATTATAAAATAACAAACTTTTGATTGAAGTCATAAAAACTAAGTATAATCACCATAGTCCTCTCACACATCCTATCTAGTCGTTGGGTGCAAGAGAATGACTGGGACTGACGTAGAGGGGAGGAGCTATATGCAGCTCTGCTGGGTGAATCCTCTTGCATTTCCTGTTGGGGAGGAGTTATATCCCAGAAGTAATGATGACCCGTGGACTGATCACACATAACAGAAGAAAATAGGATTATGTCCAAACAACACAGAACTACTTTAGCAAAAATGAGGTCAGAACTCAATATCCACCTTGAAGACCCTATTTCTAGTCAAACAATCCACAGAGAACATCACAAAGCCAACATCCACTGAAGAGCTACAACTGCCAAACCATTAAGGCTGTGACACACTGCAAGCGATGCAGCGTGAGGCAAAGCAGCTGCTTCGCACCGCTTCTGAAGTTCACATATTTCAACTCGTAACTTGACACAGCTGAGCGAGCACAGCAGCATCATCACGCTGCGTCCTGCTCTGAGCGTGTCACAGCCTTTAATCACAGACATCACTAAAATGCAAAAAGATGGTATCATGACCAGAAAACCTAGAAGGCTGAATACTAGAAACTAATGATACTGCCCATGAGTCATCTTTTACAGCTTTATGGATGGGGGATTCCCAAAGAAGAGTACAATTTGGACTGTGTGGTTCCAACTGTCAAACATGAGGGTTGATCAGTTATGATTTGTGCGACTATATCTTGGTATCCGGCTGGTCCCATCATTACCTTAAAAGGTTGAGTTACTGTCAAGCAAGTGTGAGTGCCACAGAAGAATTCAACTTGAGGAAAAGTGTAAAAAAACACACAACCACCTCAACAACGCACAAATAACCTAGTACACTTATTAAAATATTATGGGCCTTTTGCCAGTTTCCAACCAGAAGCTCTCTCTTTTATGTACTAAAGCAATCTCCAATATAAATAACATGATAGTTTAGATCACTAACCTTTAATCAATCTGGAATGTATCTGATGCCTGTGCACTATATATTGTGTATTTATTCCTCAGTTGGCAATGGCTAGATAATTCTGTGTTCCCTCTGTTCAGAATGAATCACACCAGACAGTATTACATGCTTGAATGGACATACTTTATTAAAAGATGAAAATATATAGAATTCCAAGTATTTATTTTTTTATGTTTAATCATATCTCCCTTTATCAGATACAGGAGAGGAGAGAGAAAAGAGACATTCTTGTATAAAAATAAAATGTTTCCTTAAAGCAAATTTGTTTCTTTTACTATATGCAATTTGCTAAATTTACTATGGGACATTAAACAATAAATAAGTGTTCGGTATAAAACATAATTTATGTAAGAACTTACCTGATAAATTCATTTCTTTCATATTAACAAGAGTCCATGAGCTAGTGACGTATGGGATATACATTCCTACCAGGAGGGGCAAAGTTTCCCAAACCTTAAAATGCCTATAAATACACCCCTCACCACACCCACAAATCAGTTTAACGAATAGCCAAGAAGTGGGGTGATAAGAAAAAAAGTGCGAAGCATATAAAATAAGGAATTGGAATAATTGTGCTTTATACAAAAAAATCATAACCACCACAAAAAAGGGTGGGCCTCATGGACTCTTGTTAATATGAAAGAAATGAATTTATCAGGTAAGTTCTTACATAAATTATGTTTTCTTTCATGTAATTAACAAGAGTCCATGAGCTAGTGACGTATGGGATAATGACTACCCAAGATGTGGATCTTTCCACACAAGAGTCACTAGAGAGGGAGGGATAAAATAAAGACAGCCAATTCCTGCTGAAAATAATCCACACCCAAAATAAAGTTTAACGAAAAACATAAGCAGAAGATTCAAACTGAAACCGCTGCCTGAAGAACTTTTCTACCAAAAACTGCTTCAGAAGAAGAAAATACATCAAAATGGTAGAATTTAGTAAAAGTAAGCAAAGAGGACCAAGTTGCTGCTTTGCAGATCTGGTCAACCGAAGCTTCATTCCTAAACGCCCAGGAAGTAGATACTGACCTAGTAGAATGAGCTGTAATTCTCTGAGGCGGAATTTTACCCGACTCAACATAGGCAAGATGAATTAAAGATTTCAACCAAGATGCCAAAGAAATGGCAGAAGCTTTCTGGCCTTTCCTAGAACCGGAAAAGATAACAAATAGACTAGAAGTCTTACGGAAAGATTTCGTAGCTTCAACATAATATTTCAAAGCTCTAACAACATCCAAAGAATGCAACGATTTCTCCTTAGAATTCTTAGGATTAGGACATAATGAAGGAACCACAATTTCTCTACTAATGTTGTTGGAATTCACAACTTTAGGTAAAAATTCAAAAGAAGTTCGCAACACCGCCTTATCCTGATGAAAAATCAGAAAAGGAGACTCACAAGAAAGAGCAGATAATTCAGAAACTCTTCTAGCAGAAGAGATGGCCAAAAGGAACAAAACTTTCCAAGAAAGTAATTTAATGTCCAATGAATGCATAGGTTCAAACGGAGGAGCTTGAAGAGCTCCCAGAACCAAATTCAAACTCCATGGAGGAGAAATTGACTTAATGACAGGTTTTATACGAACCAAAGCTTGTACAAAACAATGAATATCAGGAAGAATAGCAATCTTTCTGTGAAAAAGAACAGAAAGAGCGGAGATTTGTCCTTTCAAAGAACTTGCGGACAAACCCTTATCTAAACCATCCTGAAGAAACTGTAAAATTCTCGGTATTCTAAAAGAATGCCAAGAAAAATGATGAGAAAGACACCAAGAAATATAAGTCTTCCAGACTCTATAATATATCTCTCGAGATACAGATTTACGAGCCTGTAACATAGTATTAATCACGGAGTCAGAGAAACCTCTTTGACCAAGAATCAAGCGTTCAATCTCCATACCTTTAAATTTAAGGATTTCAGATCCGGATGGAAAAAAGGACCTTGCGACAGAAGGTCTGGTCTTAACGGAAGAGTCCATGGTTGGCAAGATGCCATCCGGACAAGATCCGCATACCAAAACCTGTGAGGCCATGCCGGAGCTATTAGCAGAACAAACGAGCATTCCCTCAGAATCTTGGAGATTACTCTTGGAAGAAGAACTAGAGGCGGAAAGATATAGGCAGGATGATACTTCCAAGGAAGTGATAATGCATCCACTGCCTCCGCCTGAGGATCCCGGGATCTGGACAGATACCTGGGAAGTTTCTTGTTTAGATGAGAGGCCATCAGATCTATCTCTGGGAGCCCCCACATTTGAACAATCTGAAGAAATACCTCTGGGTGAAGAGACCATTCGCCCGGATGCAACGTTTGGCGACTGAGATAATCCGCTTCCCAATTGTCTACACCTGGGATATGAACCGCAGAGATTAGACAGGAGCTGGATTCCGCCCAAACCAAAATTCGAGATACTTCTTTCATAGCCAGAGGACTGTGAGTCCCTCCTTGATGATTGATGTATGCCACAGTTGTGACATTGTCTGTCTGAAAACAAATGAACGATTCTCTCTTCAGAAGAGGCCAAAACTGAAGAGCTCTGAAAATTGCACGGAGTTCCAAAATATTGATCGGTAATCTCACCTCCTGAGATTCCCAAACTCCTTGTGCCGTCAGAGATCCCCACACAGCTCCCCAACCTGTGAGACTTGCATCTGTTGAAATTACAGTCCAGGTCGGAAGAACAAAAGAAGCCCCCTGAATTAAACGATGGTGATCTGTCCACCACGTTAGAGAGTGTCGAACAATCGGTTTTAAAGATATTAATTGATATATCTTCGTGTAATCCCTGCACCATTGGTTCAGCATACAGAGCTGAAGAGGTCGCATGTGAAAACGAGCAAAGGGGATTGCGTCCGATGCAGCAGTCATAAGACCTAGAATTTCCATGCATAAGGCTACCGAAGGGAATGATTGAGACTGAAGGTTTCGACAAGCTGTAATCAATTTTAGACGTCTCTTGTCTGTTAAAGACAGAGTCATGGACACTGAATCTATCTGGAAACCCAGAAAGGTTACCCTTGTTTGAGGAATCAAAGAACTTTTTGGTAAATTGATCCTCCAACCATGATCTTGAAGAAACAACACAAGTCGATTCGTATGAGACTCTGCTAAATGTAAAGACTGAGCAAGTACCAAGATATCGTCCAAATAAGGAAAAACCACAATACCCTGTTCTCTGATTACAGACAGAAGGGCACCGAGAATCTTTGTGAAAATTCTTGGAGCTGTAGCAAGGCCAAACGGTAGAGCCACAAATTGGTAATGCTTGTCTAGAAAAGAGAATCTCAGGAACTGATAATGATCTGGATGAATCGGAATATGCAGATATGCATCCTGTAAATCTATTGTGGACATATAATTCCCTTGCTGAACAAAAGGCAATAGTCCTTACAGTTACCATCTTGAACGTTGGTATCCTTACATAACGATTCAATAATTTTAGATCCAGAACTGGTCTGAAGGAATTCTCCTTCTTTGGTACAATGAAGAGATTTGAATAAAACCCCATCCCCTGTTCCGGAACTGGAACTGGCATAATTACTCCAGCCAACTCTAGATCTGAAACACAATTCAGAAATGCTTGAGCTTTCACTGGATTTACTGGGACACGGGAAAGAAAAAATCTCTTTGCAGGAGGTCTCATCTTGAAACAAATTCTGTACCCTTCTGAAACAATGTTCTGAATCCAAAGATTGTGAACAGAATTGATCCAAATTTCTTTGAAAAAACGTAACCTGCCCCCTACCAGCTGAACTGGAATGAGGGCCGTACCTTCATGTGAACTTAGAAGCAGGCTTTGCCTTTCTAGCAGGCTTGGATTTATTCCAGACTGGAGATGGTTTCCAAACTGAAACTGCTCCTGAGGACGAAGGATCAGGCTTTTGTTCTTTGTTGAAACGAAAGGAACGAAAACGATTGTTAGCCCTGTTTTTACCTTTAGATTTTTTATCCTGTGGTAAAAAAGTTCCTTTCCCACCAGTAACAGTTGAAATAATAGAATCCAACTGAGAACCAAATAATTTGTTTCCCTGGAAAGAAATGGAAAGTAGAGTTGATTTAGAAGCCATATCAGCATTCCAAGTCTTAAGCCATAAAGCTCTTCTGGCTAAGATAGCCAGAGACATAAACCTAACATCAACTCTAATAATATAAAAAATGGCATCACAGATAAAATTATTAGCATGCTGGAGAAGAATAATAATATCATGAGAATCACGATTTGTTACTTGTTGCGCTAGAGTTTCCAACCAAAAAGTTGAAGCTGCAGCAACATCAGCCAATGATATAGCAGGTCTAAGAAGATTACCTGAACACAGATAAGCTTTTCTTAGAAAAGATTCAATTTTTCTATCTAAAGGATCCTTAAACGAGGTACCATCTGACGTAGGAATGGTAGTACGTTTAGCAAGGGTAGAAATAGCCCCATCAACTTTAGGGATTTTGTCCCAAAATTCTAACCTGTCAGGCGGAACAGGATATAATTGCTTAAAACGTTTAGAAGGAGTAAATGAATTACCCAATTTATCCCATTCTTTGGAAATTACTGCAGAAATAGCATTAGGAACAGGAAAAACTTCTGGAATAACCGCAGGAGCTTTAAAAACCTTATCCAAACGTATAGAATTAGTATCAAGAGGACTAGAATCCTCTATTTCTAAAGCAATTAGTACTTCTTTAAGTAAAGAGCGAATAAATTCCATCTTAAATAAATATGAAGATTTATCAGCATCAATCTCTGAGATAGAATCCTCTGAACCAGAAGAGTCCAAAGAATCAGAATGATGGTGTTCATTTAAAAATTCATCTGTAGAGAGAGAAGATTTAAAAGACTTTTTATGTTTACTAGAAGGAGAAATAACAGACAAAGCCTTCTTTATAGATTCAGAAACAAAATCTCTTATGTTATCAGGAACATTCTGCACCTTAGATGTTGAGGGAACTGCAACAGGCAATGGTACATTACTAAAGGAAATATCTGCTTTAACAAGTTTGTCATGACAATTATTACAAACAACAGCTGGAGGAATAGCTACCAAAAGTTTACAGCAGATACACTTAGCTTTGGTAGATCCAGCAGGCAGTGATTTTCCTGTAGTATCTTCTGGCTCAGATGCAACGTGAGACATCTTGCAATATGTAAGAGAAAAAAACAACATATAAAGCAAAATAGATCAAATTCCTTATAAGACAGTTTCAGGAATGGGAAAGAATGCCAAATATCAAGCTTCTAGAAACCAGAAGCAAATGAAAAATGAGACTGAAATAATGTGGAGACAAAAGCGACGCCCATATTTTTTAGCGCCAAATAAGACGCCCACATTATTTGGCGCCTAAATGCTTTTGGCGCCAAAAATGACGCCACATCCGGAACGCCGACATTTTTGGCGCAAAATAACGTCAAAAAATGACGCAACTTCCGGCGACACGTATGACGCCGGAAACGGAAAAGAATTTTTGCGCCAAAAAAGTCCGCGCCAAGAATGACGCAATAAAATGAAGCATTTTCAGCCCCCGCGAGCCTAACAGCCCACAGGGAAAAAAGTCAAATTTTTGAGGTAAGAAAAATATGATAATTCAATGCAGAATCCCAAATATGAAACTGACTGTCTGAAAATAAGGAAAGTTGAACATTCTGAGTCAAGGCAAATAAATGTTTGAATACATATATTTAGAACTTTATAAATAAAGTGCCCAACCATAGCTTAGAGTGTCACAGAAAATAAGACTTACTTACCCCAGGACACTCATCTACATGTTTGTAGAAAGCCAAACCAGTACTGAAACGAGAATCAGTAGAGGTAATGGTAAATATAAGAGTATATCGTCGATCTGAAAAGGGAGGTAAGAGATGAATCTCTACGACCGATAACAGAGAACCTTATGAAATAGACCCCGTAGAAGGAGATCACTGCATTCAATAGGCAATACTCTCTTCACATCCCTCTGA
The DNA here is from genome assembly GCF_027579735.1 of Bombina bombina. Classification (NCBI taxonomy): domain Eukaryota; kingdom Metazoa; phylum Chordata; class Amphibia; order Anura; family Bombinatoridae; genus Bombina; species Bombina bombina. The sequence continues at coordinate 219,980,967 of NC_069503.1, read as the reverse complement.
CATTCACTGCACGCTGAGAGGAAAACCGGGCTCCAACTTGCTGCGGAGCGCATATCAACGTAGAATCTAGCACAAACTTACTTCACCACCTCCCTTGGAGGCAAAGTTTGTAAAACTGATTTGTGGGTGTGGTGAGGGGTGTATTTATAGGCATTTTAAGGTTTGGGAAACTTTGCCCCTCCTGGTAGGAATGTATATCCCAT
>NC_069503.1:219933264-219975764 GCF_027579735.1 Bombina bombina | reverse complement strand
CACCAAGAAATATAAGTCTTCCAGACTCTATAATATATCTCTCTAGATACAGATTTACGAGCCTGAAACATAGTATTAATCACAGAGTCAGAGAAACCTCTGACCAAGAATCAAGCGTTCAATCTCCATACCCTTAAATTTAAAGATTTGAGATCCTGATGGAAAAAAGGACCTTGCGACAGAAGGTCTGGTCTTAACGGAAGAGCCCACGGTTGGCAAGAGGCCATCCGAAAAAGATCCGTCCATGCTGGAGCTACCAGCAGAACAAACGAGCATTCCTTCAGAATCTTGGAGATTACTCTTGGAAGAAGAACTAGAGGCGGAGAGATATAGGCAGGATGATACTTCCAAGGAAGTGATAATGCATGCACTGCCTCCGCCTGAGGATCCCGGGATCTGAACAGATACCTGGGAAGTTTCTTGTTTAGATGAGAAGCCATCAGATCTATTTCTGGAAGTTCCCACATTTGAACAATCTGAAGAAATACCTCTGGGTGAAGAGACCATTCGCCCGGATACAACGTTTGACGACTGAGATAATCCGCTTCCCAATTGTCTATACCTGGGAAATGAACCGCAGAGATTAGACAGGAGCTGGATTCCGCCCAAACCAGAATTCGAGATACTTCTTTCATAGCCAGAGGACTGTGAGTCCCTCCTTGATGATTGATGTATGCCACAGTTGTGACATTGTCTGTCTGAAAACAAATGAACGACTCTCTCTTCAGAAGAGGCCAAGACTGAAGAGCTCTGAAAATTGCATGGAGTTCCAAAATATTGATCGGTAATCTCACCTCCTGAGATTCCCAAACCCCTTGTGCCGTCAGAGACCACCACACAGCTCCCCAACCTGTAAGACTTGCATCTGTTGAAATTACAGTCCAGGTCGGAAGAACAAAAGAAGCCCCCTGAACTAAACGATGGTGATCTGTCCACCACGTCAGAGAGTGTCGTACAATCGGTTTTAAAGATATTAATCGAGATATCTTTGTGTAATCCCTGCACCATTGGTTCAGCATACAGAGCTGAAGAGGTCGCATGTGAAAATGAGCAAAGGAGATCGCGTCCGATGCAGCAGTCATAAGACCTAAAATTTCCATGCATAAGGCTACCAAAGGGAATGATTGTGACTGAAGGTTTTGACAAGCTGATATCAATGTTAGACTTCTCTTGTCTGACAAAGACAGAGTCATAGACACTGAATCTATCTGGAAACCTAAAAAGGTTACCCTTGTCTGAGGAATCAATGAACTTTTTGGTAAATTGATCCTCCAACCATGATTTTGAAGAAACAACACAAGTCGATTCGTATGAGATTCTGCTAAATGTGAAGACTGAGCAAGTACCAAGATATCGTCCAAATAAGGAAATACCAATACCCTGTTCTCTGATTACAGACAGAAGGGCACCGAGAACCTTTGTAAAAATTCTTGGAGCTGATGCTAGGCCAAACGGTACAGCCACAAAACTGGTAATGCTTGTCTAGAAAAGAGAATCTCAGAAACTAAAAGTGATCTGGATGAATCGGAATATGCAGATATGCATCCTGTAAATCTATTGTGGACATATAATGCCCTTGCTGAACAAAAGGCAGGATAGTCCTTACAGTTACCATCTTGAATGTTGGTATCCTTACATAACGATTCAATATTGATAGATCCGGAACTGGTCTGAAGGAATTGACCTTCTTTGGTACAATGAAGAGATTCGAATAAAACCCCAGCCCCTGTTCCAGAACTGGAACTGGCATAATTACTAAAGCCAACTCTAGATCTGAAACACATTTCAGAAATGCTTGAGCCTTTGCTGGGTTTACTGGGACACGGGAAAGAAAAAAATCTCTTTGCAGGAGGCCTTAACTTGAAGCCAATTCTGTACCCTTCTGAAACCAGAGATTGTGAACGGAATTGATCCAAATTTCTTTGAAAAAAACGTAAACTGCCCCATACCAGCTGAGCTGGAATGAGGGCCGCACCTTCATGGGGACTTAGGAGCTGGCTTTGGGTTTCTATAAGGCTTGGATATATTCCAAAGTGAAGATGGTTTCCAAACTGATACCGCTCCTGAGGATGAAGGATCAGGCTTTTGTTCCTTGTTGTGATGAAAGGAACGAAAACGATTATTAGACCTAAATTTACCTTAGATTTTTTATCCTGTGGTAAAAAAGTTCCCTTCCTTCCAGTAACAGTTGAGATAAAAGAATCCAACTGAGAACCGAATAATTTATTACCCTGGAAAGAAAGGGATAGCAAAGTTGACTTAGAAGACATATCAGCATTCCAAGTTTTAAGCCATAAAGCTCTTCTAGCTAAAATAGTTAGAGACATATACCTGACATCAACTCTAATGATATCAAAGATGGCATCACAAATAAAATAATTAGCATGTTATAGAAGAATAATAATGCAATGAGAATTATGATCTGTTACTTGTTGCGCTAAAGCTTCTAACCAAAAAGTTGAAGCTGCAGCAACATCCGCTAAAAATATAGCAGGAGTAGAGACAGCCCCATTAACCTTAGGGATTTTGTCCCAAACTCTAATCTGTCAGATGGCACAGGATATAATTGCTTAAAACGTTTTAAAAGGAGTAAATGAATTACCCTAATTATTCCATTCCCTGGAAATTACTTCAGAAATAGCATCAGGGACAGGAAACACTTCTGGAATAACTACAGGAGATTTAAAAACCTTATTTAAACGTTTAGTTTTAGTATCAAGAGGACTATTTCTAATGCAATTAAGACTTCTTTATATAAAGAACGAATAAATTCCATCTTGAACAAATACAAAGATTTATCAGCATCAACCTCTGAACCAGAAAGACCCATTATCAGTATCAGAATGATGATGTTCATTTAAAAATTCATCTGAAAAAAAGAGACGTTTTAAAAGACTTTTATGTATACTAGAAGGAGAAATAACAGACATAGCCTTCTTAATGGATTTAGAAACAAAATCTCTTATGTTATCATCAGGAACACTCTGAGTATTAGATGTTGACGGAACAGCAACAGGTAATGTAACAGTACTAAAGGAAATTTTATCTGCATTAACAAGTTTGTCATAACATTTAATACAAACAACAGCTGAAGGAACAGATACCAAGTGTGATACACTTGGCTTTGGTAGCTCCAGCACCGGGCAGCGATTTTCCTGAAGTATCTTCTGACTCTGTTGCAACGTGGAACATCTTGCAATATGTAATAGAAAAAAACAACATATAAAGCAAAATTGATCAAATTCCTTAAATGACAGTTTCAGGAATGGGAAAAAAATGCCAGTGAACAAGCTTCTAGCAACCAGAAGCAATAAATAATGAGACTTAAATAATGTGGAGACAAAAGTGACGCCCATATTTTGTTAGCGCCAAATAAGACGCCCACATTATTTGGCGCCTAAATTCTTTTGGCGCCAAAAATGACGCCACATCCGGAACGCCGACACTTTTGACGCAAAAGAACGTCAAAAATGACGCAACTTCCTGCGACACGTATGACGCCAGAAACAGAAAAAAAAATTTGCGCCAAAAAAGTCCGCGCAAAGAATGACGCAATAAAATGAAGCATTTTCAGCCCCCGCGAGCCTAACAGCCCACAGGGAAAAAGTCAAATTTTTTAAGGTAAGAAAAAATGATTGATTCAAATGCATTATCCCAAATATGAAACTGACTGTCTGAAAATAAGGAAAGTTGAACATTCTGAGTCAAGGCAAATAAATGTTTGAATACATATATTTAGAACTTTATAAAAAAGTGCCCAACCATAGCTTAGAGTGTCACAGAAAATAAGACTTATTTACCCCAGGACACTCATCTACATGTTGTAGAAAGCCAAACCAGTACTGAAACGAAAATCAGCAGAGGTAATGGTATATATATAAGAGTATATCGTCGATCTGAAAAGGGAGGTAAGAGATGAATCTCTACGACCGATAACAGAGAACCTATGAAATAGACCCCGTAGAAGGAGATCATTGCATTCAAATAGGCAATACTCTCCTCACATCCCTCTGACATTCACTGCACGCTGAGAGGAAAACCGGGCTCCAACCTGCTGCGGAGCGCATATCAACGTAGAATCTAGCACAAACTTACTTCACCACCTCCATAGGAGGCAAAGTTTGTAAAACTGATTTGTGGGTGTGGTGAGGGGTGTATTTATAGGCATTTTGAGGTTTGGGAAAATTTGCCCCTCCTGGTAGGAATGTATATCCCATACGTCACTAGCTCATGGACTCTTGCTAATTACATGAAAGAAATAAAATGCTCTAACTTCTGTAAAGGGGTTAACCCTTTCCTGCCGTTAGGACATTCCATGCTGTCCTAACGGCGCTGGGCTTGGTAAATCTGATCGCGGAATGGAGCGAGTGCCTAGCGTCATATGTGCATTCAGTAGCAAATTAATGCCAAATATGGCGACCGTGCAGCAGCACTGGCAACCATCATATTCTGAATCATGAAAAAATACATACATTTAAAAAACTAAATTTGGGTTCAAGTCCCATTAATTAAACATTTCTGGAGGATTCAGGTTTGTGTTTAATGCCCCTTTTCAAGTAAATGCATATACCCATCAAAAAAAAAAACCTTTAGCAATGGCAAGTTCTCCCGCCAACAAAGATAATCAAGTAAATTAGAGAAGTATTGGTTTTGGATTTGTTGAAAACATCCGTGCAGCCTATAAGGCTGTGAATCTTTGCATCAAGCTTTCTGTGTGAGGTGGAATGTGTTAAAGATAACTGTCGCAGCATGCTGAGAGATGTAGTTCTCACGTGTTGCCAAGTGGCAATGTGGCTGGCAGTCTAATGCCAACAGCTAAATTAAACCAGGATGCAATCAGTGAGTAGCATGGCAGATAACCAGGTCGTATGAACCCAGGTGTTAGATCCATTATTTTTTTTTTGACAAGATGTTGACACCGTTGCATGGTTTTGTAGAGCCCCGATCACATATCTATTAAAAAAACAATCCAAAATTATTCATTAATGTGACCGTACATTATCACCCAAATTTTATGTATGTATACAAAGCCATATAAGTCACATTTCTATAGTATTATTTACTTTGCATTCCAAATAAGTATTTATCTGTGCCCAAAAAAGCCTTGGACAGTTTTGTAGCAAACTAAATCACTCAATCGAGACAAATATCATGGTATTGTGTAAAGTGTTTCCAAATGAGTAAAATGCTACATCCCTTTGAAATGTGAGACTAAAGATGGGTGGAGCAACGATCACGAATGTGAGAATGCTGCAGTGCAATAAATAATATTTGTAGCCTTCAGGTCACAAACTTTTCAAGCAAAAAATCTTTTAAAGACATGAACACCTCTAAAACATGAAAAACTGAATTTTCCATACCCCTTTATGACTCAAGACAGAGAAATATAGTCGCTGTGACTATGTTTAACGATAGGGCCCTCAAACAAAGCTATTTGTGATGAAGGTTCCTGCAGTATTAATCATCTACGTTTAGGGATCTTCTGTTTGGAAATTACTAGGCTGGATTATGTTTAATTAAAGTGTTGCAACATAACTTAAAAGGGGGCTGGGTTGCCCTTTTATGTCTGGCTCACACAAGTTCAAGTTTTTCTTGACTATTTGGAAAGAAAAGAAAAAAAAAAAAGGGAGGGAACCAAGGAACGTTTGAAGATTAACCTAATCTGCTGCACTGTTTATAACATGTCAAATCACTTCAGTTATACCAAGATCTACTAAACCAAATTTGAGTGCATTTTTACAAGCATCTATTATCCCAAAAGATTATGTAGCATGTATTTAGAGACATAAACCATTAAGGCATTTCATAGACCGTACAACAAAATGAATCCAATCAAGTGTTCCAATATAAAAGTTAAAAATCCCATACACCTGCAGCAAATGTGCCGCTTTTGCCTGTTGCCTAAGAGGATTTAAGATCTATACAGGTTAGAGCATCCAAATGTCAGTAACAACTTCTAAGCATATATAACTAGGTTCTGAAGAACATAAAGCACTATTATATTTATTTTTTAGGGTGTTTTAAAATATCTTAGTGTAGGACACTGCAGTGTCAGTCTTAGGTAAAAAAGCCCACTCATAGGTACAGTGACAGCCAATGGGGTTGATCATCATTTAGGGGGGGATGGGGGTCTCTTTCTTTCTTTGTGTGTGTATACTATTTATTATTATTCACAAATTTCTGCCTCCTATTTTTGTCTGGCTCTGATATGCCAAACAAATTTGTCAAGCCCTGTGGTGTTTAACCCATACACATATGGTTAGTGTTCATATTCTAAAATTAAATTACGTAATTTTTGCATCAGAATGTCTATTCAAGCAGGGACACTACTGCAACAGGAATAAAACCAGAAAAAAACATCTGGCTTGAAAACACAAATATAAAAGTACAGATGACCACTAGCTTCTTTATGGCAGCAGTTTTATTGTTTCTGAATGACATAGGTACTACAGACCAGAGGTTATCCAGCTGTTTTTATACATATGCAACAGAAGCATAGAAAACACAATTTATGCTTACCTGATAAATTTATTTCTCTTGTGGTGTATCCAGTCCACGGATCATCCATTACTTGTGGGATATTCTCATTCCCAACAGGAAGTTGCAAGAGGACACCCACAGCAGAGCTGTAATATAGCTCCTCCCCTAACTGTCATAGCCAGTCATTCGACCGAAAACAAGCCGAGAAAGGAGGAACCATAGGGTGCAGTGGTTACTGTAGTTTAAATTTAAAAATGACCTGCCTTAAAATGACAGGGCAGGCCGTGGACTGGATACACCACAAGAGAAATAAATTTATCAGGTAAGCATAAATTGTGTTTTCTCTTGTAAGGTGTATCCAGTCCACGGATCATCCATTACTTGTGGGATACCAATACCAAAGCTAAAGTACACGGATTAAGGGAGGGACAAGGCAGGTACTTAAATGGAAGGAACCACTGCCTGTAAAACTTCTCTCCCAAATATAGCCTCCGAAGAAGCAAAAGTATCAAATTTGTAAAATTTTGAAAAAAGTATGAAGCGAAGACCAAGTCGCCGCCTTGCAAATCTGTTCAACAGAAGCCTAATTTTTAAAGGCCCAAGTGGAAAGCCACAGCTCTAGTGGAATGAGCTGTAATCCTTTCAGGAGGCTGCTGTCCAGCAGTCTCATAGGCTTAGCGGATTATGCTTCTTAGCCAAAATGAAAGAGAGGTTGCCGAAGCCTTTTGACCTCTCCTCTGTCCAGAGTAGACAACAAACAAAGCAGATGTTTGACGAAAATCTTTAGTAGCTTGTAAGTAAAACTTTAAAGCACGGACCACGTCCAGATTGTGTAATAGACGTTCCTTCTTCGAAGAAGGATTAGGACACAAGGATGGAACAACAATCTCTTGATTGATATTCTTGTTAGATACCACCTTAAATAAGAACCCAGGTTTGGTACACAGGACTACCTTATCCGTATGAAAAATCAGATAAGGAGAATCACATTGTAAGGCAGATAGCTCAGAGACTCTACGAGCCGAGGAAATAGCTACCAAAAACAGAACTTTCCAAGATAAAAGTTTGATATCTATGGAATGAAGAGGTTCAAACGTAACTCCTTGAAGAACCTTAAGAACCAAATTTAAGCTCCATGGTGGAGCAACAGGTTTAAACACAGGCTTAATTCTAACTAAAGCCTGACAAAATGCCTGAACATCTGGAACATCTGCCAGACGCTTGTGCAAAAGAATAGACAGAGCTGAAATCTGTCCCTTTAAGGAACTAGCTGACAATCCGTTTTCCAAACCTTCTAGGAGAAAAGATAATATCCTGGGAATCCTGACCTTACTCCATGAGTAACCCTTGGATTCACACCAATAAAGATATTTACGCCATATCCTATGTTAAATTTTATTGGTGACAGGCTTTCGTGCCTGTATTAAGGTATCAATAACTGACTCGGAGAAGCCACGTTTTGATAAAATCAAGCGTTCAATCTCCAGGCAGTCAGCCTCAGAGAAATTAGATTTGGATGGTTGAAAGGACCCTGAAGTAGAAGGTCCTGTCTCAGAGGCAGAGACCATGGTGGAAAGGATGACATGTCCACTAGATCTGCATACCAGGTCCTGCGTGGCCACGCAGGTGCTATCAGAATCACCGATGCTCTCTCCTGCTTGATCTTGGCAATCAGTCGAGGGAGCAGAGGAAACGGTGGAAATACATAAGCCAGGTTGAAAGACCAGGGCGCTGCTAGAGCATCTATCAGTGTCGCCTTGGGATCCCTGGACCTGGATCCGTAATACGGAAGCTTGGCATTCTGGCGAGATGCCATGAGATCCAGTTCTGGTTTGCCCCAACGATGAATCAGTTGTGCAAAAACCTCCGGATGGAGTTCCCACTCTCCCGGATGAAAAGTCTGACGACTTAGAAAATCCGCCTCCCAGTTCTCTACACCTGGGATATGGATAGCTGATAGGTGGCAAGAGTGAATCTCTGCCCAGCGAATTATTTTTGAAACTTCTAACATCGCTAGGGAACGTCTTGTTCCCCCTTGATGGTTGATGTAAGCTACAGTCGTGATGTTGTCCGACTGAAATCTGATGTACCTCAGAGTTGCTGAGGCCAAGCCTGAAGAGCATTGAATATCGCTCTTAGTTCCAGAATATTTATTGGAAGGAGAGACTCCTCCTGAGTCCACGATCCCTGAGCCTTCAGGGAATTCCAGACTGCACCCCAACCTAGAAGGCTGGCATCTGTTGTTACAATTGTCCAATCTGGCCTGCGAAAGGTCATACCTTTGGACAGATGGACCCGAGATAGCTACCAGAGAAGAGAATCCCTGGTCTCTTGATCCAGATTCAGTTGAGGGGACAAATCTGTGTAATCCCCGTTCCACTGACTGAGCATGCATAGTTGCAGCGATCTGAGATGTAAGCGTGCAAACGGCACTATGTCCATTGCCGCTACCATTAAGCCGATTACTTCCATACACTGAGCCACCGAAGGGCGCGGAATGGAATGAAGAACCCGGCAGGAATTTAGAAGCTTTGATAACCTGGACTCAGTCAGGTAAATTTTCATTTCTACAGAATCTATCAGAGTCATCCATTACTTGTGGGTTTAGCATTAGAGGAAGATGATGCCGCACCTGCCTTGAAGTTTCGAAAGGCACGAAAATTAGACTGTTTGGCCCTAGATTTGGACCTGTCCTGAGGAAGGGCATGACCTTTTCCTCCAGTGATATCAGCAATAATCTCCTTCAAACCAGGCCCGAATAGGGTCTACCCCTTGAAGGGAATATTAAGTAGCTTAGATTTTGAAGTCACGTCCGCTGACCATGATCTAAGCCATAGCGCTCTGCGCGCCTGTATAGCAAAACCAGAATTCTTAGCCGTTAGTTTAGTCAAATGAACAATGGCATCAGAATAAAAGAATTGGCTTGCTTAAGTGCTCTAAGTTTGCCAAGTATGTCATCCAATGGAGTCGCAACCTGTAAAGCCTCTTCCAGAGACTCAAACCAGTACGCCGCAGCAGCAGTGACAGGGGCAATGCATGCAAGGGGCTGTAGGATAAAACCTTGTTGAATAAATATTTTCTTAAGGTAACCTCTAATTTTTTATCCATTGGATCTAAAAAAAAAAAAAGCACAACTGTCCTCGACAGGGATAGTAGTACGCTTTACTAGAGTAGAAACTGCTCCCTCCACCTTAGGGACTGTCTGCCATAAGTCCCGTGTGGTGGCATCTACTGGAAACATTTTTCTAAAAATAGGAGGGGAAGAGAACGGCACACCTAGTCTATCCCATTCCTTATTAATAATTTCTGTAAACCTTTTAGGTATTTGGAAAAACATCAGTACACACCGGCACTGCAAAGTATTTATCCAGTCTACACAATTTCTCTGGCACTGCAATGGTATCACAGTCATTCAGAGCAGCTAAAACCTCCCTAAGCAACACGCGGAGGTGTTCAAGCTTAAATTTAAATGTAGAAATATTAGAATCAGGTATCTTTCCAGAGTCATTAACATCACCCACTGACTGAAGCTCTCTTTCCTCAGCTTCTGCATATTGTGAGGCAGTATCAGACATGGTTCTTAAAGCGTCAGTATGCTCTGCATTTTGTCTCACCCCAGAGCTATCTCGCTTACCTTTAAGTTCAGGTAGTCTGGCTAATACCGCTGACAGTGTATTATCCATGACTGCCGCCATGTCTTGTAAAGTAAACACTATGGGCGCCCTAGATGTACTTGGCGCCAATTGAGTGTGAGTCCCTTAAGCGGGAGTCAAAGGGTCTGACACGTGGGGAAAGTTAGTCGGCATAACTTCCCCCTCGTCAGAGTCCTCTGGTGATAAAAAATTTTAAAGACAGAAAATTATCTTTATTGCATAAAATGAAATCAGTACATTTGGTACACATTCTAAGAGGGGGTTCCACCATGGCTTTTAAACATCATAAACAAGGAGTTTCTTCTATGTCAGACATGTTTATACAGACTAGCAATGAGACTAGAAAGCTTGGAAAACACTTTAAATCAAGTTAACAAGCAAATATAAAAAACTGTACTGTGCCTTTAAGAGAAACAAATTTTGTCAGAATTTGAAAAACAGTGAAAAAATGCAGTAAATCAAACAAAATTTTTACAGTGTGTATAATAGGCTAACAGAGCATTGCACCCACTTGCAAATGGATGATTAACCCCTTAGTTAAAAAAACGGATCAAAAAAATGAAATAGACGTTTTTTAACAGTCACAACAGGGGCGGAACTATCAGTGGTGCAGAGATCGCAGTTGCAACCGGGCCCGGCAGGTCTAACCCTGGGGGGTGCCCTCAGCACAACAAAACTTTTTTTCAAACTTTTGACTTTTTTTTTCCCAACAAACATTTTTTTTTCAGTATTTTTTTCAGTGACTGCGTGCCTGCATAATTGTAATTGTAACAGTTTTAAATCAGAGCGTTGCCGCAGGTTACCATGGCAACGCTCTGAAACATTTGCTGGCTGCTGACTGAGCGGGAAAGAAGGAGGCTGCGACTCTGCGAGGCAGGAGAATCGGGAGATGTCAGATTGTCAGAATGCAGCCAGTAACCCAGAGTACAGGTCAGCTGCTTGTTCTGTTGTGGCAGGGGCGTATCATGGCCTAGGGCCCACACATACTTTTTAAAAGATTAGATGCATTTTTTTATTTTTTAATATGGAAATTCTTTTTTATATGTTTCAATTGTGGCAGTCTGGGGGAGAGAGCTGTAACAGTTATTTTGACGGGCGGCAGGAGTTAGTGTCAGGAGCGGGAGCATCTCAGTCTGTGGCTTGTGACTGAGAGGATTGCAGAGAGACAGAGTCGGAGCGCACAACAGTAAGGTAAATAGGCTCTGGCTTTTGCTTTAGAAAGCAAACATCAGTACACTATTCCTTATCTAGTTAGCAAGTTTTGAACTTGGTGCCCTCCCTGCCGTTCCAGCAGACAGCACCTCAGTGACCGGCAGGTTCAGCAGTGGATCTCTCCCCCACTTTGCCTTTCCCTGATGTGAGTATGTGAGTTATTTACATCCTGTCAGTTAACGCGCAACACACAGAAGAGAGAGGTAACAAGGGAGGTCATTGCAGTAGAATTAATAAAGTTGTTGTGAAAGTTACGCTGCCTGCCTTTCCTGCTCTCTGTCTGAGTCTGACCAGATAAGACCCCCTCCTCCTCCTGCTGCTGATTTAGGTTCACTGAGCCTTAGAGTTACAGAACATAACTTCTGCTGTTAGGTGAGACTTCTCAGCATTCTATTAACTTATTTTAACCCTTTGCTACCAGTGGGATATATTTGTAAAAATACAGCACAATTGCCAGTTATTTGTTAATATTATAATCATTTTCCTGTATGTTTTATAGTTCAACCCATGCTCAATATATATATATTTATTATGTGTGTGTATACACAGTCTCCAAATGGTGCCCCTCTTTTTAAAATGTTTCTGACCCAAGAGCGGCTTACAGTGCAGAAGTTGTAATATGTCACTATACAAGAAATAGAATACTTGCAAGCCTTGTTGCAAGAGCCACTTGAGGGGATGCTTTCTGAATGTCATTTGCTATTTTACCTGAAAAAGCCTTACAGCCCAGAATGATTGTGCTTAATGTTTAAAAAAATAAAGTAAAAATCCTCATAAAAAGGCTTCTATTTCTGGGCTGTGTGTGAGAGTGTGTATGTGTGAATGTGTATGAGAGTGTTTAAAAATGTTAGTGTGTGTGAATGTGTAAGAGTGTGTATGAGAGAGTGTGTGTGTGAGTGTGTAAGTGTCTGTGAATGTGTGTTTAAGTGTGAGTGTGTATGTGTGTGTGAATGAGTATGTGAGAGTGTCTAAGTGTGTAAGTGTGTGTGAGAGTGTGTGTGTGAATGTGTATAAGAGTGTTTAAGAATGTGTGAGAGTGTGTATGTATGTGTGAGAGTGTGTGTGTGTGAATGTGTATGAGAGTGTTTTAAGTATGTGTGAGAGTGTATGTGTGTGTGAATGAGTATGTGAGAGTGTGTGAGAGTGTCTAAGTGTGTAAGTGTGTGTGAGAGTGTGTGTGTGAATGTGTATAAGAGTGTTTAAGTATGTGTGAGAGTGTGTATGTATGTGTGAGTGTGTGTGTGAATGTGTATGAGAGTGTTTTAAGTATGTGTGAGAGTGTGTAAGTGTGTGTGTGAGTGTGTAAGTGTGTGTGAGAGTGTGTAAGTGTGTGTGAGAGTGTGTAAGTGTGTGTGAGAGGGTGTAAGTGTGTGTGAGAGGGTGTAAGTGTGTGTGAGAGGGTGTAAGTGTGTGTGAGAGGGTGTAAGTGTGTGTGAGAGTGTGTGTGTGTGAGAGTGTGAGAGTGTGTAAGTGTGTGTGAGAGTGTGTAAGTGTGTGTGAGAGGGTGTAAGTGTGTGTGAGAGGGTGTAAGTGTGTGTGAATGTGTATGAGAGTGTGTATGTGTGTGGGGAAATGGTAGTGCCTTTGAGAGAGTGTATAAGGGATAGGGTGGAATAGTGTTTGTGTGTCTGTGAGAGTGTAAGAGTTTGTGAGTGAAAGTGTGTGTCAAACAGAGTCTGTGTGTCCCACTTCTCATCTCCCCAAATTAAAATTGCTGGTGTGTGTTTGTAACTGTATGTATGAAAGTGTGTGTATGTGGCACTATCTGTATGTGAGGCAGTCTGTGTATGTCTGACTAAATGTCTGTGTGACAGTGTGTGTAACTGTGTATGTGGCACTATCTGTAAATGTGAGGCAGTCTGTGTAACATGTGCTTGTGTGTATGTACGAGTTACTGTCAGCATGTCTGTGTAGTGTGTGAGAGACTATCAGCAGACATCAGTGTGACCAAATTGAGAGATTGTGTATTACTGTGTGTGTATTTATGCATGTATGTATGTGTGTGTATATTTTGTGGAACCACCAAATTACAGACCTTGTTACTACAGCATGAGGGGGGGGGGGGCAGGGGTAAACAGTGTCACTATACAGTATCACTATATACAGTACGGGGGGGCTGGACCATGTCACAGACTACTGTGGTCACTTTATAAAGTATTGGGGCGGGTAGGGTCAGGCCAGCCACCTCACCGGCAGATTACAGACTATGTCACTAACTCACTTTTATACAGTACTGGTGGGTAAAACAGTGTCAATATATACAGTAATAGGGGGTCAGACCATCTCACAGACTGGGCACAGGGTACCTCATTTTGCAGACATGTAATCTGAATCACATTTTTTTTTCTGGGTTAAAAAAAAAAAAAGAATGTATCAAATTCTCATTTTTTTTGGGTGGGGTAGGGGGGTGGGGGGGGCCCTTCTTAGATTCTTGCACCTGGGCCCTGTGGTTTCTAGTTACGCCTCTGAGTCACAACCAACTGCCACAGCAAGCTGTGGCCCTACCTTCCCCAATAAACGACTTTGGAAAGCCTTTGGGCCCTTTAGAGATGTCCTATAGCATTCAGAGGGCCTTTGAGGGAAGCTGGATGTCACAGTTTGTAATTTTAACTGCACCAACTGTAACTTTTATACTACAACAGTGGAAAGCCTCAGGAAACAGTTTCTAGTTTAAATTTAAGCCAGCCATGTGGAAAAAACTAGGCCCCAATAAAGTTTTATCACCAAAGCATATACACAAACGATTAAACATGCCAGCAAACGTTTTATATTGCAATATCATAAGGGTATTACCCCTGGGAGTAAGCATGATACCAGTCGTTATTAAATCACTGTATTCAGGCTTAACTTACATTAATCCGGTATCAGCAGCATTTTCTAGTGTTTTCCATCTCTAGAAAAAATTATAACTGCACATACCTGATAGCAGAATAAACTGCACGCCATTCTCTCGCTGAAGTTTTACCTCATCTGTGTAATCCCCTCAGACATATGTGAGAACAGCAATGGATCTTAGTTACAACCTGCTAAGATCATAGAAACCTCAGGCAGATTCTTCTTCTATTTACTGCCTGAGATAAAATAGCACAACTCCGGTACTATTTAAAAATAACAAACTTTTGATTGAAGAAAATAAACTAGCTATATTTAACCACTCTCTCCTACAACGTCCTAGCTTGTTGAGAGTTGCAAGAGAATGACTGGCTATGACAGTTAGGGGAGGAGCTATATTACAGCTCTGCTGTGGGTGTCCTCTTGCAACTTCCTGTTGGGAATGAGAATATCGCACAAGTAATCGATGATCCGTGGACTGGATACACCTTACAAGAGAAAACACACATATTTGACCGTGGCGAAAATTTTTTTTTGAAATCCCACAAGAATAATTTTATGAGACGCAAGGAAGGCGTTAAACTGCCATAAGTCAAAATTCAAGTTTGGTGGTTCAGATTGAGCATTACATTTTTGTATTCACTCAATCTTAGTTTCTTTTAATATTTTTGTTAAAAGCATATCTAAGTAGGCTCGGCTTTTGCTGGCGATTGGCTGCTACACACATCTGGGATGTGTTTAAATTGCTTTAAAAAAGGGACAGAATACTTATATGCTAAATCACTTGAAAGTGATGCAGCATAACTGTAAAAAGCGGAAAGTAAAATATCACCTGAGCATCTCTAAGAAAAAAGTTATACTTCAACTGTAAAATAAAAAAAAATAAAAAATGAACAGCAGCCAATCAGCATCAGCAATGTTGGGGTCATGAACTGTGATCTCATGATATTTCATAGTAAACTTACTTAAACTGAAAAGGGAAATAATATGAGCTCCTGTGCAAGTCCAGGGACAGGCATACTGATTTGCTGTTTAAAGTCCTTTACAAAGGGGTGTGAATACTTAGGACATTTGAGGTAAAATATCTCTATTTTACATAGAGATGTCCAGGTGATATTTTATAGTCAGCTTCTTACAGTTATGCTTTCTCACTATCAAGTGTTTCAACATTTGGGCATAAAGTCCCTTTAATTAGAGCATTGCTGCTCTGGAGTGGAATTTAACTGTGGGGTCAAACACAATTCTTTAGAAAAGAAATGCACTACTGGAAGCTAGTTGAAAGTCAATGACAAAAGCAATATATGTCCAGCCACCAAAAAGCAGCTTCTGAGCCTACCTAGGTATACTTTTCAGCAAACAATACAAAGAGAACTAAACAAATACATCGGAAAGTTCTTTAAAATTGCATGCTCTGTCTGAATCATGAACGAAAAAAACATAAATCATGCTTACCTGATAATTTCCTTTCCTTCTGTACAGGGAGAGTCCACAGTTGCATTCCTTACTTGTGGGAAATACAAAACCTGGCCACCAGGAGGAGGCAAAGACACCCGGGCCAAAGGCTTAATTACCTCCCCCACTTCCCTCATCCCCCAGTCATTCTGTCGAGGGAACAAGGAAGAGTAGGAGAAATATCAGGGTCTAAAAGCTGCCAGAAGAACAAAATTAAATTTAGGGCCGTCCATCGGAGAACATAGAAGGAAAAGAAATTATCTGGGGAAGCATAAATTTAGGGTTTCTTCTTAATACAGGGAGAGTCCACAGCTGCATTCCTTACTTGTGGGAAATATATACCCAAGCTCCAGAGGACACTGAATGCTAACGGGAGGGCAAAAATAAGAGGCAGCCCCCTTTTATCTGAGGGCACCACAGCCTGCTGCAAATCCTTCCTCCCGAAGGCTGCTTCCACAGAAGCAAATCATTTTGTTAGACAATTTAGTAATCTAGGAGGCCCAGGTAGCCGTCCTACCAGGCTGATCCATAGAGGACCATTCTTAAGGGCTTAAAATGATAACACTGCTCTAGATGAGCCATAATCCTCTGAGGAGACTTGTGTCCCGCTGTCTCATGTCAAGCGGACGAAACTCCTCAATTCACCGATAAGGAAGTCGAAGATGCTTACTGACCCTTAAGCTTCCCTAGACAACAGAGAAAAATCTGTCCCTTCCTAAGTAGCCTGAAGATAGAACTCAAGGTACGAATCCATATTATATGGAAAAAAACTTTCCTCCAAGAAGAAAGAATAGGACCTGATAAAGGAACCACAATCTATAGAAGTTGCGAAATGGCACAACCCGAGGAGAAATTCCCCACTAGGATCGAAGAACAGCCCCATTATCAAGCAACACTAGATAAGGAAAGGTTGCATTGCATGAACGCAATCCCAGAGACTTCTGCACGCATAAGCAATAATTAGACTGAAGGGATCATCCAAGATATCTAATATCAACCTCATGCATAACCTCAAAAGTAGACCGATGCAAAAACTGAAAAACAAGATCTAAGCTCCAAGGTGGAAGCATCAGATCGACACCTCAACCTGACCGTAGTCAGAGCCTTAACCAAAACTGTACATCCTGAAGCTCAACGAGCTCCTGTATAGTAACAAACCGGGCCAAAACTGTTACCACAAGGAAACTAACCAAGAGGCCCTTTGCCCGACCACCCCCGATGGGGGAAAGAATCCTGGCCAACTTGATAGAGTGCCAGGGTGAACTACACTTCACAGCAGAAGGTGGTCCCCTACACCGTAAGATATGATGAGGAACCAGCCTACGCGCTTGAAGGAGAGATCTCTAATCTCTCCGAAACCCTCTCCTGGCTAAGACCAAGCATAATAACGCAGTCTGCCTCAGAGAATTAAGATCTGATGAAGCAAAAAGGGCCCTATGTCAGCAGATCCCTGCAACAAGGAACCCTTATGGAGGGGAAAACGGACGTCCCCACTAAAAAAAAAAAAAAAACCATGATCCTTGTGGTCGCAACGGAGCAAGCAGAAACACAGACGTCTGCTGCTGCCAGGTTTGAGCCACCACTCGAGCAAGGAGTGATAAGGCAGAAAAAGGAAATCTTGCATAGAACCTCCAAGGCACCACTAATGCATCCATTAGCTCCGCTTGAGGATCCCAAACCACAACCCCTCTGAGGGTAACTAGGTAATGAAACAGGGCGTCCTAAGATTTTCATCCGGCGTCCCCTTCTAGAGCAAAAATATCTGAACCCCTTGGATGAACACCTTATCCCCAGATAAAAGGAACGTCTCTAAAGAACATCCGAACCGGATAACCACCCCCGGAGAGTGAACTGCTGATAGCGAGAAGTTGTGGGCCTCCGCTCACTACCATAACACGAGATACTACCCTCATTGCTACGGAGCCTCAGATGGAGTTTCGAGCCACAGAGAGGGAAACAGACTTGATCTATAAACTGGAACTAACCCAATAATCAAAACACTCAGCGCAAAAAGACAAATGCCTGAAGATCCAAAAGTAATCGTGAGGGAAAGCCTAAAACCACAGATCACATGCCCTTTCCGTCCATCCTGACCGAAGTCAAAATCGCCCCGGATGAAGAAAAATATCCCTCAGAACAAGAGATCTGGACAAAGACACTAGAGAGCTTCCCTCAACTAGCAGTCCAGGAAAATCTGTTAAGAAAGATTCAAAAATAGCGCCACTCCACTTCCTCAGCATACACCGAGCCTCTGCTTAGATGAGACCTGGCAAAAGGAACGAGGTCCAAGAAGGGCCACATGACGATCCTTACCACCAAAACGCAGAGCCAGCGATGGCCTGAAGGACATGAACTGATGAAGCCAACTCATATCTTCCCAAAGCTGAGGAAAAAATCCTCATGTCTATGCAGACTAAAATAGCATCCAGGAATTCCACCCTGGTGCTCAACACCAGAAAACTCTGGTCTAGATTTATTCCAACTCTCAGGATCAAGTATGACAAAATCCTTAGCATTCTTTTATCAGACGAGACGATGACGATTGATCAGAATAGTCTAGATAGGGAACCTACCACTAGGATCTGGATTCTGGCACTGCCAAGAATCCCTCGATTCCTAAAAGGCTCCAAGACGGAAAAGCAATGTACTCTGTTGAAAATGCTGGTCCTGAAAAACCAACCCTAGGAAGTGGAATGTTCCCTGAGGAAGAGAAAAAAAAAAAAAAACCATTCCTCAACAGAGGCCCTGCAATGCCCTATCCGTACCAAAGGTAGAGAGGACCTTAAGTCTCCCTCAGGAATGAGGAGGCATGAAAAACTTTAGGACCTCTATGGGACCAGGAAAAGTGATTTGAATGATATCTCAAAGCTCACTCTGGATAGACACCAGGATAGTGACTCAAGGAGAACAAAACCCGTCTGGGAAGGAATCCCTCTCTCTGTCTGAAAACAGGATCAAACAAAGGAACTGCCCTGGGAGGCTGAGGTTTGAAACCTAGCTATGACCTCAAAGACCCATGATCCGGCACGTCCCTGAACTAATCAAATGAAAGAGTGACTGTCCCCAATGCGATCCAATATAGAACCTGCCAATCTAGTTTCGGCAGGCCTCTGCTCTGCTGGGACTTACTGCAGGAGTGAAAACGGCTTTCAAAAACCCTTGAATAGCTCCACATAGCGGAGGTCTCTAGTCCAGTTAATGCCCAGGGTCAAAGGAGTAACAGAAAAAAAAAAAATTCTCTCACATTTGCTTTCTCATCAAACGGTAAACCGTGGTAATAGCGGAACCAAGTTCAATCTTTTTCTCAAGCAGAAGAAAAGATTTTAGATTCAGAAGTCATATGACAGAATGTACAAGGCCTGAACAGAAAACAAACCTCAAGTCCTAGCTTTGGGGCAAGAAATCTGCAAAATCACAGATACAAGAATTATAAGCTCCAAGGCCTTAATTCTTTCAAGAAAATATCGAGGTAACCCCCCCCCCTTGAATTGAGACAGAGACCTCCACTAGGAAGTCTCCAGAAAAACTGTGACAACTAAAGTCGTTGGTACATAAGATATCCCTCGGGATGAAACATTTTCATAAGAAGAGTTTCCTCCTACAACCAAGAGCTCCAAGAATAAACTATCAATAAAACGGAATGGTAAAAACAATAGGCAAGAGCACAAAAAAGTGATAGCCAAGAAGGGATGGGCAAACCAACCCCCCATAGAGCCCGAACTGGGATCTTAAAACAAAAAAACATAATTTATGTAAGAACTTACCTGATAAATTCATTTCTTTCATATTAGCAAGAGTCCATGAGCTAGTGACGTATGGGATATACATTCCTACCAGGAGGGGCAAAGTTTCCCAAACCTTAAAATGCCTATAAATACACCCCTCACCACACCCACAATTCAGTTTAACGAATAGCCAAGAAGTGGGGTGATAAGAAAAAAGTGCGAAAGTATATAAAATAAGGAATTGGAATAATTGTGCTTTATACAAAATCATAACCACCACAAAAAAAGGGCGGGCCTCATGGACTCTTGCTAATATGAAAGAAATGAATTTATCAGGTAAGTTCTTACATAAATTATGTTTTCTTTCATGTAATTAGCAAGAGTCCATGAGCTAGTGACGTATGGGATAATGACTACCCAAGAAGTGGATCTTTCCACACAAGAGTCACTAGAGAGGGAGGGATAAAATAAAGACAGCCAATTCCTGCTGAAAATAATCCACACCCAAAATAAAGTTAATTAAAAACATAAGCAGAAGATTCAAACTGAAACCGCTGCCTGAAGTACTTTTCTACCAAAAACTGCTTCAGAAGAAGAAAATACATCAAAATGGTAGAATTTAGTAAAAGTATGCAAAGAGGACCAAGTCGCTGCTTTGCAGATCTGGTCAACCGAAGCTTCATTCCTAAACGCCCAGGAAGTAGAAACTGACCTAGTAGAATGAGCTGTAATTCTCTGAGGCGGAGTTTTACCCGACTCAACATAGGCAAGATGAATTAAAGATTTCAACCAAGATGCCAAAGAAATGGCAGAAGCTTTCTGGCCTTTTCTAGAACCGGAAAAAATAACAAATAGACTAGAAGTCTTACGAAAAGATTTCGTAGCTTCAACATAATATTTCAAAGCTCTAACAACATCCAAAGAATGCAACTATTTCTCCTTAGAATTCTTAGGATTAGGACATAATGAAGGAACCACAATTTCTCTACTAATGTTGTTGGAATTCACAACTTTAGGTAAAAATTCAAAAGAAGTTCGCAACACCGCCTTATCCTGATGAAAAATCAGAAAAGGAGACTCACAAGAAAGAGCAGATAATTCAGAAACTCTTCTGGCAGAAGAGATGGCCAAAAGGAACAAAAAACTTTCCAAGAAAGTAATTTAATATCCAATGAATGCATAGGTTCAAATGGAGGAGCTTGAAGAGCCCCCAGAACCAAATTCAAACTCCAAGGAGGAGAAATTGACTTAATGACAGGCTTTATACGAACCAAAGCTTGTACAAAACAATGAATATCAGGAAGAATAGCAATCTTTCTGTGAAAAAGAACAGAAAGAGCAGAGATTTGACCTTTCAAGGAACTTGCGGACAAACCCTTATCTAAACCATCCTGAAGAATACTGTAATATTCTCGGTATTCTAAAAGAATGCCAAGAAAAATGATGAGAAAGACACCAAGAAATATAAGTCTTCCAGACTCTATAATATATCTCTCTGGATACAGATGTACGAGCCTGTAACATAGTATTAATCACAGAGTCAGAGAAACCTCTTTGACCAAGAATCAAGCGTTCAATCGCCATACCTTTAAATTTAAGGATTTCAGATCCTGATGGAAAAAAAGGACCTTGAGACAAAAGGTCTGGTCTTAACGGAAGAGTCCACGGTTGGCAAGAGGCCATCCGGACAAGATCCGCATACCAAAACCTGTAAGGCCATGCCGGAGCTACCAGCAGAACAAACGAGCATTCCTTCAGAATCTTGGAGGTTACTCTTGGAAGAAGAACTAGAGGCGGAAAGATATAGGGAGGATGATACTTCCAAGGAAGTGATAATGCATCCACTGCCTCCGCCTGAGGATCCCGGGATCTGGACAGATACCTGGGAAGTTTCTTGTTTAGATGAGAAGCCATCAGATCTATTTCTGGAAGTTCCTACATTTGAACAATCTGAAGAAATACCTCTGGGTGAAGAGACCATTCGCCCGGATGCAACGTTTGACGACTGAGATAATCCGCTTTCCAATTGTCCATACCTGGGATATGAACCGCAGAGATTAGACAGGAGCTGGATTCCGCCCAAACCAAAATTCGAGATACTTCTTTCATAGCCAGAGGACTGTGAGTCCCTCCTTGATGATTGATGTATGCCACAGTTGTGACATTGTCTATCTGAAAACAAATGAACAACTCTCTCTTCAGAAGAGGCCAAGACTGAAGAGCTCTGAAAATTGCACGGAGTTCCAAAATATTGATCGGAAATCTCACCTCCTGAGATTCCCAAACCCCTTGTGCCGTCAGATACCCCCACACAGCTCCCCAACATGTAAGACTTGCATCTGTTGAGATTATAGTCCAGGTCGGAAGAACAAAGAAGCCCCCTGAACTAAACGATGGTGATCTGTCCACCATGTCAGAGAGTGTTGTAAAATCGGTTTAAAGATATTAATTGAGATATCTTTGAGTAATCCCTGCACCATTGGTTCAGCATACAGAGCTGAAGAGGTCGCATGTGAAAACGAGCAAAGGAGATCGCATCTGATGCGGCAGTCCTAAGACCCAACATTTCCATGCATAAGGCTACCAAAGGGAATGATTGTGACTGAAGGTTTTGACAAGCTGATATCAATGTTAAACTTCTCTTGTCTGACAAGGAGAGAGTCATAGACACTGAATTTATCTAGAAACCTAAAAAGGTTACCCTTGTCTGAGGAATCAATGAACTGATTGGTAAATTGATCCTCCAACCATGAACTTGAAGAAACAACACAAGTCGATTCGTATGAGATTCTTCGAAAATGAGAAGACTGAGCAAATACCAAGATATCGTCCAAATAAGGAAATACCAAAACCCTATTCTCTGATTACAGAAAGAAGGGCACCGAGAACCTTTGAAAAAAATTCTTGGAACTGAGGCTAAGCCAAACGGTAGAGCCACAAAACTGGTAATGCTTGTCTAAAAAGAGAATCTCAGACACTAAAAGTGATCTGGATGAATCGGAATATGCAGATACACATCCTGTAAATCTATTGTAGACATATAATGCCCTTGCTAAACAAAAGGCAGGATAGTCCTACAGTAACCATCTTGAATGTTGGTATCCTAACATAATGATTCAATAATGATAGATCCGGAACTGGTCTGAAGGAATTGACCTTCTTTGGTACAATGAAGAGATAAAATAAGACCCCAGCCCCTGTTCCAGAACTGGAACTGGCATAAATACTCCAGCCAACTCTAGATCTGAAACACATTTCAGAAATGCTGAGCCTTTGCTGTGTTAACTGGGACACGGGAAAGAAAAGAATCTCTTAGCAGGAGGCCTTAACTTGAAGCCAATTCTGTACCTTTCTGAAACAATGTTTCTGAAACCAGAGATTAAGAACGGAATTGATCCAAATTTCTTTGAAGAAAACGTAATCTGCCCCATACCAGCTGAGCTGGAATAAGGGCCGCACCTTCATAGGTACTTAGGAGCTGGCTATAGGTTTCTATAAGGCTTGGATATATTCCAAACTGGAAATAGTTTCCAAACTGATACCGCTCCTGAGGATGAAGGATCAGGCTTTTGTTCCTTGTGAGGAAAGGAACGAAAATGAATATTTACCCTGGAAAGAAAGGGAAAGCAAAGTTGACTTAGAAGACATGTCAGCATTCCAAGTTTAATCCATAAAGCTATTCTAGCTAAAATAGCTAGAGACATATACCTGACATCAACTCTAATGATATCAAAAGATGGTATCACCAATAAAATTATTAGCATGTTATAGAATAAAAATAATGCTATAAAATTATGATCTGTTACTTGTTGCGCTAAAGCTTCTAACCAAAAAGTTGAAGCTGCAGCAACATCCGCTAAAAATATAGCAGGTCTAAGAAGATTACCTGAACATAAGTAAGCTTTTCTTAGAAAGGAATCAATTTTCCTATCTAAAGGATCCTTAAATGAAGTACTATCTGCCGTAGGAATAGTAGTACATTAGCAGGAGTAGAGACAGCCCCATAACCTTAGGGATTTTTGTCCCAAAAAACTCTAATCTGTCAGATGGCACAGGATATAATTTGCTTAAACATCTAGAAGGAGTAAATAAATTACCCAAATTATTCCATTCCCTGGAAATTACTTCAGAAATAGCATCAGGGAGATAAAACACTTCTGGAATAACTACAGGAGATTTAAAAACCTTATTTAAACGTTTACATTTAGTATCAAGAGGACCAGAATCCTCTATTTCTAATGCAAATAACACTTCTTTAAGTAAAGAACGAATAAATTCCATCTTGAACAAATACAAAGATTTATCAGCATCAACCTCTGAGACAGAAACCTCAGAACCAGAAGAACCATTATCAGTATCAGAATGATGATGTTCATTTAAAAATTCATCTGAAAAAAAGTGAAGTTTTAAAAGACTTTTATGTATACTAGAAGGAAAAATAACAGACATAGCCTTCTTAATGGATTTAAAAAATAAAATCTCTTATGTTATCAGGAACACTCTGAAAATTAGATGTTGACGGAACAGCAACAGGTAATGTAACAGTACTAAAGGAAATTTTATCTGCATTAATAAGTTTGACATGACATGCAATACAAATAACAGCTGGAGAAACAGATACCAAAAGTTTATAGCAGATACACTTAGCTTGGTAGCTCCAGCATTGTGCAGTGATTTTCCTGAAGTATCTTCTGACTCAGTTGCAACGTGGAACATCTTGCAATATGTAAAAGAAAAAAACAACATATAAAGCAAAATTGATCAAATTCCTTAAATGACAGTTTCAGGAATGGGAAAAAATGCCAAAGAACAAGCTTCTAGCAACCAGAAGCAATAAAAAATGAGACTTAAATAATGTGGAGACAAAAGTGACGCCCATATTTTTTCGCGCCAAATAAGACGCCCACATTATTTGGCGCCTAAATGCTTTTTGGCGCCAAAAATGACGCCACATCCGGAACGCCGACATTTTTGGCGCAAAATAACGTCAAAGAATGACGCAACTTCCGGCGACACGTATGACGCCGGAAACGGAAATAGAATTTTTGCGCCAAAAAAGTCAGCGCCAAGAATGACGCAATAAAAAGAAGCATTTTCAGCCCCCGCGAGCCTAACAGCCCACAGGGAAAAAGTCAAATTTTAAGGTAAAAAATGTTAAATTAAAATGCATTATCCCAAATATGAAACTGACTGTCTGAAAAATAAGGAAAGTTGAACATTCTGAGTCAAGGCAAATAAATGTTTGAATACATATATTTAGAACTTTATAAACAAAGTGCCCAACCATAGCTAGGAGTGTCACAGAAAATAAGACTTACTTACCCCAGGACACTCATCTACATATAGCAGATAGCCAAACCAGTACTGAAACGAGAATCAGCAGAGGTAATGGTATATATAAGAGTATATCGTCGATCTGAAAAGGGAGGTAAGAGATGAATCTCTACGACCGATAACAGAGAACCTATGAAATAGACCCCTTAGAAGGAGATCACTGCATTCAAATAGGCAATACTCTCCTCACATCCCTCTGACATTCACTGCACGCTGAGAGGAAAACCGGGCTCCAACTTGCTGCGGAGCGCATATCAACGTAGAATCTAGCACAAACTTACTTCACCACCTCCATCGGAGGCAAAGTTTGTAAAACTGAATTGTGGGTGTGGTGAGGGGTGTATTTATAGGCATTTTAAGGTTTGGGAAACTTTGCCCCTCCTGGTAGGAATGTATATCCCATACGTCACTAGCTCATGGACTCTTGCTAATTACATGAAAGAAAACAAAAAACAGGTGAAGAGGAATAGGATTCCCATCCTTCCTCACTCCCCTTAATTAAATTTGCCCTCTGATTTAGGGCTCTGAGATTAAAATGGCAGATCAGTACTAGGCATCTCTAATATCGTCAAAACCTGTCTTAGAAGGAAGCGCAGACGTGCTACCTTAAATCTAAAAGGCAAAATTATCCCCTGTCGGAGGAATAGAAGCAACAAGCTCCGACCCAGAAGGTCCGTGTTCTGAATCCTCAGAGAGAACCGCATCCTCAGATGACTGATCAGCTACAACCGACAATTTAAATTTTGCATCCCGAGCAGCAGTGCATGGGTGAACCCCTTCATTTGCGCATAGCCGTACGGGGCAAAACGGTTACGGCCACAAACATCGCCATACGGAACTGCGCAGTAACGTCAGGAGGAAAAAGGCCCCCTCCAGGTGGAGAATTAGTGGGGCAAGGGGAAGCTGCATGTGTAGGATCAGATGACTGTAGGGTGACACACCTCACGCGACAAAGTCCTCAGAGGCGGAAGGCTCAGTGGTATCAAACATCTCAACATTGGTTGATGAAAACACCCTGTTCCGGCATATGGAACACAATTGAGAGGGCTGGATTACCCGGGCCTCCTCACAATATACACAGGTATCGAATTCAGAAGTAGAGGGCACATCCTCTAAAAAAGCCTTCCATAACTAGGTAACTTTATATAAATCAAGTAAAAACAACGGGCACCTATACCCCCAATGGCTGGGGCACTCACCACCTCCTTTGAACCAGTGTAGAGAAACTCGCTCTTCTCCGTAGTCACTCGGTCAGGAAGGAAATGGAAACCGTGACCCCTCCCGGTCACACTGTGCGCAATGCAGGACCGCCCCTGCTAAAGGAAAACCGCGGCAAGTCAAATAAAACTGCGCAGATCTAAAAGTAAAAGGAGTAACCTGTACGTTCCACATCAGCCTATGAGCCCAAAACATCTCACACATAGAAGCAGCATAAATCACATAAATAAATATGATTAACACCCCCACTGTTCAATGATCACACTCAGGAGATATTAACCCTTGATTCCATAAGATAAAGTAGTCTCAGAGACCCTCTGTCTTCTAGCGTTAACATTTATGTGTAAAAATGAAACAATCTTACCGGAATATACGTCATGGTACAGAAATGCGGTCCTTCAAGTGTGACAGACTGTAGCATCGCTTCTGACATGGACTTGAGTGAAGAAAAGCAGGCAGCGAAACTAGTCAACGCTGAATGCTTAGGGGCTGTTAATATCAGTCTGGATGGATTCGCAGAAAGACTCTCCCTGCATTTCCAAACTAACTTTTGTCAATGCTCTCACTGAGAGGCTGATAAGACTACTTAAAACTCCAGTCCCATATCGAAGGGCAGATACCCTTCCTAAGGAACTACTCTGAATTTTCTGATACTCTGCCAATCTCCTGTGACGAAAGACAAAGAATGACTGGGGGATGAAGGAAGTGGGGGAGGTATTTAAGTCTTTGGCTGTGGTGTCTTTCCCTCCTCCTGGTGGCCAAGTTCAGTATTTCCCACAAGTAAGGAATGCAGCTGTGGACTCTCCCTATATTAAGGAAATTTGGGTTTCATGTCCTTTTAACCAATATGGACAGCGTCCAAGAAAAATAAATAAATCATTGCTTGCTCTTTGGCACAAAACTGCAAAATTAAAAACATTGTTAAAGAGCATGAAAAGAAGCCAGATTCATTTTTGGAGGACATTCTTTGGTCAGATGAGACCAAGATAAATTTGGTCGGCTCACTGGAGTCCAGAATGTTTGGAGTGAACCTGGCCAGAACTACCACAGTGAAGCACGGAGGTGGGAGTGTGATGATATGCGACTGAATGAGCGCAAAAGGTGTTGGGGATATAACAGTTATAGATAGCACCATGAATGCCAGTGGATATACCAAAATACTGTCTGACAAGATGACTCCCAGTCTCCAGAAGCTTAGCATGATACCGATCCAAAGCACAATGCCAAAATCACAAGAGAGTTTCTAAAGAAGAAAAAGATGACCTGACTAAGTATTTCGTCTGACTTAAATCCAATAGAAGATCTTTGGGGTATTTTAAAAGGAAAGAGAGCAACACAACACTTGTATCCTCCATGCCAGATCTCTACCTTCTGGGAACCATAAACTATACATTTGTTTGGATTAGATGCCACTATCAATTGTAATGTTGTCTCTCTATTAACTAATAAAGTTTGAAATTTTATAAACA
Source organism: Bombina bombina (assembly GCF_027579735.1). NCBI lineage: Eukaryota > Metazoa > Chordata > Amphibia > Anura > Bombinatoridae > Bombina > Bombina bombina. The sequence continues at coordinate 219,948,389 of NC_069503.1, read as the reverse complement.
CCCCCCCCATTTTTGTTTTCCCCTCAGTGGGCAGTGGGTAATAGCAAAGAAATTCTTGCTACTATTATTTAATTTCTTGAACATTGATTTTGTAATTTGGCTTCTATAGAGATGTAGAGTACTTTTCTGTTACACAACTTTTGTAGGCTTTGACCTTCTTCTCCCATAGTTTCTTTAGTGTACAGTACCTATTCCACTAGTATTATTTCTATTTATAGTTAATTATATAATTAGGTGAACATCTTTTTTGTGGTGCCATTCTCCTTTTCATTTCACCCTTCCATTACCAAGGAGGATTGAGTCTGTCATCAAAAATAAACGTGGACTTACTGAAACGTGGTTCCTACTGTGTGGCCGGTATTTTTAATAAAGGATTTTGACCAGCCCCTATCTGTTTAACCTGTTTGTAGGTGTTAATATATAGTTATGCAAGAGTAAAACATTTTCCAATACATTACAGTATTTTCTTGTTTTCACTTATGTTTCTTTAAAAGTGATTGTAAAGTTTAATGAATAAGTGCCCGGTATATTCTTAAAAACAAATATACAATATAACATTCTCTATTAACCCCTTAACGACCGAGGACGTGCAGGGTACGTCTTCAAAAAAAAGTAAGTTAACGACCAAGGACGTTCCCTGCACGTCCTCGGTCTGGAAAGCAGCTGGAAGCGATCCTGCTCGCTTCCAGCTGCTTTCCGGTTATTGCAGTGATGCCTCGATATCGAGGCATCCTGCAATAACCTTTTTTAGCCATCCGGTGCAGAGAGAGCCACTCTGTGGCCCTCTCTGTACCGTAGATCTGTGGCTATATTGGTTGGTGGGTGGGAGCCAGTATGGGAGGCGTGTGGCAGCCATCGATGGCCCTGGTGATCTGGAGGGGGGCGGGATCGTGGGCAGGGATGGCCGGGAGGCGCACGGGAGGGTGGGGGCAGGCGCGTGCACGGGGAGGGAGCGGGTGGGAACCGCTACACCACAGAAACATATATATTCAAAGTGTGAAAAAGTCCATAAAATACATCAGTCAGGGGGTGGGGGTTGGTGTGTGTGTGGGGAGGGGGAAGCTACACTACAGAAAAAGCACACATTTTTTTTTAAAATAAACCATTTTTTTGCAAACTGGGTACTGGCAGACAGCTGCCAGTACCAAAGATGGCCCCCAATAAGGCAGAGGGGGAGGGTTAGAGAGCTGTTTGGGATGGGATCAGGGAGGTTGGGGGCTAAGGGGGGATCCTACACAGTAGCATATGTAAATATGCTATAAAAAATAAAAAATAAAAAAAAACACTTATTTTAGTACTGGCAGATTTTCTGCCAGTACTTAAGATGGCGGGGACAATTGTGGAGTGGGGGAGGGAGCTGTTTGGGAGGGATCAGTGGGTGGGATGTGTCAGGTGGGAGGCTGATCTCTACACTAAAGCTAAAATTAACCCTGCAAGCTCCCTACAAACTACCTAATTAACCCCTTCACTGCTAGCCATAATACACGTGTGATGCGCAGCGGCATTTAGCAGCCTTCTAATTACCAAAAAGCAACGCCAAAGTCATATACGTCTGCTATTTCTGAACAAAGGGGATCCCAGAGAAGTATTTACAACCATTTGTGCCATAATTGCACAAGCTGTTTGTAAATAATTTCAGTGAGAAACCTAAAATTATGAAAAATTTATCGTTTTTTTTTTTTATTATTTGATCGTATTTGGCGGTGAAATGGTGGCATGAAATATACCAAAATGGGCCTAGATCAATACTTGGGGCTGTCTACTACACTACAGCTAAAATTAACCCTAGAAGCTCCCTACATGCTCCCTAATTAACCCCTTCACTGCTGGGCATAATACACGTGTGGTGCGCAGTGGCATTTAGCAGCCTTCTAATTACCAAAAAGCAAAGCTAAAGCCATCTATGTCTGCTATTTATGAACAAAGGGGATCCCAGAGAAGCATTTACAACCATTTATGCTATAATTGCATAAGTTGTTTGTAAATAATTTCAGTGAAAAACCTAAAGTTTGTGAATAATTTTTTTTTATTTGATCGCATTTGGCTGTGAAATGGTGGCATGAAATATATCAAAATGGGCCTAGATCAATACTTTGGGATGTCTTCTAAAAAATATATATACACACACACACATGTCAATGGATATTCAGGGATTCCTGAAAGATAACTGTAAAAATGTAACTAGCGCTAATTTTGAAAAAAACATAATTTATGCTTACCTGATAAATTTATTTCTCTTGTAGTGTATTCAGTCCACAGATCATCCATTACTTATGGGATATATTCCCTTCCCAACAGGAAGTTGCAAGAGGATCACCCAAAGCAGAGCTGCTATATAGCTCCTCCCCTCACATGTCATATCCAGTCATTCGACCGAAACAAGACAAGAAAGGAGAAACCATAGGGAGCAGTGGTGACTGGAGTTTTAATTAAAATATAGATCTGCCTTAAAAAAGACAGGGCGGGCCGTGGACTGAATACACTACAAGAGAAATAAATTTATCAGGTAAGCATAAATTATGTTTTCTCTTGTTAAGTGTATTCAGTCCACGGATCATCCATTACTTATGGGATACCAATACCAAAGCTAAAGTACACGGATGATGGGAGGGACAAGGCTGGAACTTAAACGGAAGGAACCACTGCCTGTAGAACCTTTCTCCCAAAAACAGCCTCCGAAGAAGCAAAAGTGTCAAATTTGTAGAATTTTGAAAAAAAGTGTGAAGCGAAGACCAAGTTGCAGCCTTGCAAATCTGTTCAGAGGCCTCATTCTTAAAGGCCCAGGTGGAAGCCACAGCTCTAGTGGAATGAGCTGTAATTCTTTCAGGGGTCTGCTGTCCAGCAGTCTCATAGGCTAAACGTATTATGCTACGAAGCCAAAAGGAGAGAGAGGTTGCCAAAGCTTTTTGACCTCTCCTCTGTCCAGAGTACACGACAAACAGGGAAGAAGTTTGACGAAAATCTTTAGTTGCCTGTAAATAGAACTTCAGGGCACGGACTATGTCCAGATTATGCAAAAGTCGTTCCTTCTTTGACGAAGGATTAGGACATAATGATGGAACAACAATCTCCTGATTGATATTCCTGTTAGAAACTACCTTAGGTAAAAACCCAGGTTTAGTACGCAGAACTACCTTGTCTGAATGGAAAAATCAGATAAGGAGAATCGCAATGTAAGGCAGATAACTCAGAGACTCTTCGAGCCGAGGAAATAGCCATCAAAAACAGAACTTTCCAAGATAAAAGCTTAATATCAATGGAATGAAGGGGTTCAAACGGAACCCCTTGAAGAACTTTAAGAACCAAGTTTAAGCTCCACAAAGGAGCAACAGTCTTAAACACAGGCTTAATCCTAGCCAAAGCCTGACAAAAAGCCTGGACGTCTGGAACTTCTGCCAGACGTTTGTGTAAGAGAATAGACAGAGCAGAAATCTGTCCCTTTAACAAACTAGCAGATAAGCCCTTTTCTAAACCCTCTTGTAGAAAGGACAATATCCTAGGAATCCTAACCTTACTCCATGAGTAACTCTTGGATTTGCACCAATATAAATATTTACGCCATATCTTATGGTAAATTTTTCTGGTAACAGGCTTCCGTGCCTGTATTAAGGTATCAATAACTGACTCAGAGAAGCCACGCTTTGCTAGGATCAAGCGTTCAATCTCCATGCAGTCAGCCTCAGAGAAATTAGATTTGGATGGTTGAAAGGACCTTGTATTAGAAGGTCCTGCCTCAGAGGCAGAGACCATGGTGGACAGGACGACATGTCCACTAGGTCTGCATACCAGGTCCTGCGTGGCCACGCAGGCGCTATCAGAATCACTGATGCTCTCTCCTGTTTGATCTTGGCAATCAGTCGAGGTAGCAGCGGAAATGGTGGAAACACATAAGCCATGTTGAAAACCCAAGGGGCTGCCAGAGCATCTATCAGCGCCGCTCCCGGGTCCCTGGACCTGGATCCGTAACAAGGAAGCTTGGCGTTCTGGCGAGACGCCATGAGATCCAGTTCTGGTTTGCCCCAACGATGAATCAGTTGAGCGAAGACCTCCGGATGAAGTTCCCACTCCCCCGGATGAAAAGTCTGGCGACTTAGAAAGTCCGCCTCCCAGTTCTCCACGCCTGGGATGAAGATCGCCGACAGGTGGCAAGAGTGAGACTCTGCCCAGCGAATTATCTTTGAGACTTCCAACATTGCTAGGGAACTCCTGGTTCCCCCTTGATGGTTGATGTAGGCCACAGTCGTGATGTTGTCCGACTGAAATCTGATGAACTTCAGTGTTGCTAACTGAGGCCAAGCTAGAAGAGCATTGAATATTGCTCTCAACTCCAGAATATTTATTGGGAGGAGTTTTTCCTCCTGAGTCCATAATCCCTGAGCCTTCAGGGAGTTCCAGACTGCGCCCCAACCTAGAAGGCTGGCATCTGTTGTTACAATCATCCAATCTGGCCTGCGAAAGGTCATCCCCTTGGACAGATGGACCCGAGAAAGCCACCAGAGAAGATTATCTCTGGTCTCTTGGTCCAGATTTAGTAGATGGGACAAATCTGAGTAATCCCCATTCCACTAACTTAGCATGCATAATTGCAGAGGTCTGAGATGCAGGCACGCAAATGGTACTATGTCCATTGCCGCTACCATTAAGCCGATTACTTCCATGCACTGAGCTACTGACGGGCGTGGAATGGAATGAAGGACACGGCAGGCATTCAGAAGCTTTGATAACCTGGACTCCGTCAGGTAAATCTTCATCTCTATAGAATCTATAAGGAGTCCCCAGGAAGGGAACTCTTGTGAGTGGTAATAGAGAACTCTTTTCCACGTTCAACTTCCACCCATGCGACCTTAGAAATGCCAGAACTATCTCTGTATGAGACTTGGCAGTTTGAAAACTTGACGCTTGTATCAGAATGTCGTCTAGGTACGGAGCCACCGCTATGCCTCGCGGTCTTAGCACCGCTAGAAGTGAGCCCAGAACCTTTGCAAAAATTCTCGGGGCCGTAGCTAACCCGAAGGGAAGAGCTACAAACTGGTAATGCCTGTCTAGAAAGGCAAACCTTAGGTACCGATAATGATCTTTGTGAATCGGTATATGAAGGTAGGCATCCTTTAAGTCTACTGTGGTCATGTATTGACCCTCTTGGATCATGGGTAGGATGGTTCGAATAGTTTCCATTTTGAATGATGGAACTCTTAGGAATTTGTTTAAGATTTTTGGGTCCAAGATTGGTCAGAAGGTTCCCTCTTTCTTGGGAACCACAAACAGATTTGAGTAAAAACCTTGCCCTTGTTCCGTCCGCGGAACTGGGTGGATCACCCCCATTACTAAGAGGTCTTGTACACAGCGTAGAAATGCCTCTTTCTTTATTTGGTTTGTTGATAACCTTGAAAGATGAAATCTCCCTTGTGGAGGAGAAGCTTTGAAGTCCAGAAGATATCCCTGAGATATGATCTCCAACGCCCAGGGATCCTGGACATTTCTTGCCCAAGCCTGGGCGAAGAGAGAAAGTCTGCCCCCCACTAGATCCATTTCCGGATAGGGGGCCCTCTCTTCATGCTGTCTTAGGGGCAGAAGTAGGTTTTCTGGCCTGCTTGCCCTTGTTCCAGGACTGGTTAGCTTTCCAGCCCTGTCTGTAACGAGCAACAGTTCCTTCCTGTTTTGGAGCGGAGGAAGTTGATGCTGCTCCTGCCTTGAAGTTACAAAAGGCACGAAAATTAGGCTGTTTGGCCTTTGATTTGGCCCTGTCCTGTGGAAGAGTATGACCCTTACCTCCAGTAATGTCAGCAATAATTTCTTTCAAGCCGGGCCCGAATAAGGTCTGCCCCTTGAAAGGAATATTAAGCAATTTAGATTTAGATGTCACGTCAGCTGACCAGGATTTAAGCCATAGCGCTCTGCGCGCCTGGATGGCGAATCCGGAGTTCTTAGCCGTTAGTTTGGTTAAATGTACAACGGCATCAGAAACAAATGCATTAGCTAGCTTAAGTGCTTTAAGCTTGTCCATAATCCAATGGAGCTGTGCGAATGGCCTCTTCCAGAGACTCAAACCAGAATGCCGCAGCAGCAGTGACAGGCGCAATGCATGCAAGGGGCTGTAAAATAAAACCTTGTTGAACAAACATTTTCTTAAGGTAACCTAATTTTTTATCCATTGGATCCGAAAAAGCACAACTATCCTCCACTGGGATAGTGGTACGTTTAGCTAAAGTAGAAACTGCTCCCTCCACCTTAGGGACCGTCTGCCATAAGTCTCGTGTGGTGGCGTCTATTGGAAACATTTTCCTAAATATCGGAGGAGGGGAAAAGGGCACACCGGGTCTATCCCACTCCTTGCTAATAATCTCTGTAAGCCTTTTGGGTATAGGAAAAACGTCAGTACACACCGGTACTGCAAAGTATCTATCCAGCCTACATATTTTCTCTGGAATTGCAACCGTGTTACAATCATTCAGAGCCGCCAATACCTCCCCTAGCAATACACGGAGGTTCTCAAGCTTAAATTTAAAATTAGAAATCCGGTCTCCCTGGATCAGATCCGTCACCCACAGAATGAAGCTCTCCGTCCTCATGTTCTGCAAATTGTGACGCAGTATCGGACATGGCTCTCACATCATCAGCGTGCTCTGTCCTTAACCCAGAGCTATCGTGCTTGCCTCTTAATTCTGGCAATTTAGATAATACCTCTGTCATAACAGCAGCCATGTCTTGCAAAGTGATTTGTATGGGCCTCTCTGATGTACTTGGCGCCACAATATCACGCGCCTCCTGAGTGGGAGGCGAAGGTACTGACACGTGAGGAGAGTTAGTCGGCATAACTTCCCTCTCGTTGTCTGGTGATAATTTCTTTACAGATAAAGATTGACTTTTATTCAAAGTGACATCAATACACTTAGTACACATATTTCTATGGGGCTCCACATTGGCCTTCAAACATAGTGAACAAACAGATTCATCTGTGTCAGACATGTTAAAACAGACTAGCAATGAGACTAGCAAGCTTGGAAAATCCTTTCAAATAAGTTTACAAGAAATATAAAAAACCCTACTGCGCCTTTAAGCACAAAAAATTGTCACAGTTGAAATAACAATGAACCAAATCAGTTATAGCAACCAAATTTTCACAGTAAATGTATTAAGTTAGCAAAGCATTGCACCCACTAGCAAATAGATGATTAACCCCTTAATACCCAAAACGGATAATCAATTTAACAATTAACGTTTTTATCACAGTCAAACATACTGTCACAGGTCTGCTGTGACTGATTACCTCCCTCAAAATGAATTTTGAAGACCCCTGAGCTCTCTAGAGACGTCCTGGATCAAGGAGGAAGAAGCAGGAAGACTGTGACTGAATTTTTACTGCGCAAAAAAGCGCTAAAATAGGCCCCTCCCACTCATATTACAACAGTGGGAAACCTCAGCTAACCGTTTCTATGCAGAAATATACGACAGCCATGTTTAAAAAATCATGCCCCAAAAGATTTATCACCAAAGTACCTCACAAAAACGAATAACATGCCAGTAAACGTTTTAAACATACATTTTAAAAGTTAGGTAGTGTTATTAATAAGCCTGCTACCAGTCGCTTCTACTGAAGCTAAGGCTCATACATTACTTCAGTATTAACAGTATTTTCTTAGTCAAATTCCATTCCTTAGAAAATTACTTATTGCACATACATTCATCAGCCTGATACCAGTCGCTACTACTGCATTTAAGGCTGTACTTACATTACATCGGAATCAGCAGTATTTTCTTAGTCAATTCCATTCCTTAGAAAAATAATCTACTGCACATACCTCATCTGCAGGGGACCCCGCATGCTATTCCCTTTCTGAAGTTACCCCACTCCTCAGAATGTGCGAGAACAACCAGTGGATCTTAGTTACTTCTGCTAAGATCATAGAAAACGCAGGCAGATTCTTCTTCTAAATACTGCCTGAGAGAAAAAACAGCACACTCCGGTGCCATTTAAAATAACAAACTTGATTGAAGAAATAATTAAGTATAAAAACTCCACACTCCTCTCACACCTTCCTACTTTGTTGAGAGTTGCAAGAGAATGACTGGATATGACATGTGAGGGGAGGAGCTATATAGCAGCTCTGCTTTGGGTGATCCTCTTGCAACTTCCTGTTGGGAAGGGAATATATCCCATAAGTAATGGATGATCCGTGGACTGAATACACTTAACAAGAGAAAAGTGGTTTGGAAATAGCAAAGTGCTACTTGTATTTATGGCCCTATAACATGCAAAACTATTTAGCATTTTTTTTTTTTTGGTGGTTGTAGATGTGTAAAAGATTTTGGGGGTCAATGTTAGAAAAAGTGTGTTTTCCATTTTTTCCTCATATTTTATAAAAAAAATTATAGTAAATTATAAGATATGATGAAAATAATGGTATCTTTTGAAAGTCCATTTAATGGCGAGAAAAACGGTATATAATATGTGTGGGTACAGTAAATGAGTAAGAGGAAAATTACAGCTAAACACAAACACCGCAAAAATGTAAAAAACATAATTTATGTAAGAACTTACCTGATAAATTCATTTCTTTCATATTAGCAAGAGTCCATGAGCTAGTGACGTATGGGATATACATTCCTACCAGGAGGGGCAAAGTTTCCCAAACCTCAAAATGCCCATAAATACACCCCTCACCACACCCACAATTCAGTTTAACGAATAGCCAAGAAGTGGGGTGATAAAAAAGTGCGAAAGCATATAAAATAAGGAATTGGAATAATTGTGCTTTATACAAAATCATAACCACCACAAAAAAAGGGCGGGACTCATGGACTCTTGCTAATATGAAAGAAATGAATTTATCAGGTAAGTTCTTACATAAATTATGTTTTCTTTCATGTAATTAGCAAGAGTCCATGAGCTAGTGACGTATGGGATAATGACTACCCAAGAAGTGGATCTTTCCACACAAGAGTCACTAGAGAGGGAGGGATAAAATAAAGACAGCCAATTCCTGCTGAAAATAATCCACACCCAAAATAAAGTTTAACGAAAAACATAAGCAGAAGATTCAAACTGAAACCGCTGCCTGAAGTACTTTTCTACCAAAAACTGCTTCAGAAGAAGAAAATACATCAAAATGGTAGAATTTAGTAAAAGTATGCAAAGAGGACCAAGTTGCTGCTTTGCAGATCTGGTCAACCGAAGCTTCATTCCTAAACGCCCAGGAAGTAGAAACTGACCTAGTAGAATGAGCTGTAATTCTCTGAGGCGGAGTTTTACCCGACTCAACATAGGCAAGATGAATTAAAGATTTCAACCAAGATGCCAAAGAAATGGCAGAAGCTTTCTGGCCTTTTCTAGAACCGGAAAAGATAACAAATAGACTAGAAGTCTTACGAAAAGATTTCGTAGCTTCAACATAATATTTCAAAGCTCTAACAACATCCAAAGAATGCAACGATTTCTCCTTAGAATTCTTAGGATTAGGACATAATGAAGGAACCACAATTTCTCTACTAATGTTGTTGGAATTCACAACTTTAGGTAAAAATTCAAAAGAAGTTCGCAACACAGCCTTATCCTGATGAAAAATCAGAAAAGGAGACTCACAAGAAAGAGCAGATAATTCAGAAACTCTTCTGGCAGAAGAGATGGCCAAAAGGAACAAAACTTTCCAAGAAAGTAATTTAATGTCCAATGAATGCATAGGTTCAAACGGAGGAGCTTGAAGAGCTCCCAGAACCAAATTCAAACTCCAAGGAGGAGAAATTGACTTAATGACAGGTTTTATACGAACCAAAGCTTGTACAAAACAATGAATATCAGGAAGAATAGCAATCTTTCTATGAAAAAGAACAGAAAGAGCAGAGATTTGACCTTTCAAAGAACTTGCGGACAAACCCTTATCTAAACCATCCTGAAGGAACTGTAAAATTCTCAGTATTCTAAAAGAATGCCAGGAAAAATGATGAGAAAGACACCAAGAAATATAAGTCTTCCAGACTCTATAATATATCTCTCGAGATACAGATTTACGAGCCTGTAACATAGTATTAATCACAGAGTCAGAGAAACCTCTTTGACCAAGAATCAAGCGTTCAATCTCCATACCTTTAAATTTAAGGATTTCAGATTCTGATGGAAAAAAGGACCTTGTGACAGAATGTCTGGTCTTAACGGAAGAGTCCACGGTTGGCAAGAGGCCATCCGGACAAGATCCGCATACCAAAACCTGTGAGGCCATGCCGGAGCTACCAGCAGAACAAACGAGCATTCCTTCAGAATCTTGGAGATTACCCTTGGAAGAAGAACTAGAGGCGGAAAGATATAGGCAGGATGATACTTCCAAGGAAGTGATAATGCATCCACTGCCTCCGCCTGAGGATCCCGGGATCTGGCCAGATACCTGGGAAGTTTCTTGTTTAGATGGGACGCCATCAGATCTATTTCTGGAAGTTCCCACATTTGAACAATCTGAAGAAATACATCTGGGTGAAGAGACCATTCGCCCGGATGCAACGTTTGGCGACTGAGATAATCCGCTTCCCAATTGTCTATACCTGGGATATGAACCGCAGAGATTAGACAGGAGCTGGATTCCGCCCAAACCAAAATTCGAGATACTTCTTTCATAGCCAGAGGACTGTGAGTCCCTCCTTGATGATTGATGTATGCCACAGTTGTGACATTGTCTGTCTGAAAACAAATGAACGATTCTCTCTTCAGAAGAGGCCAAAACTGAAGAGCTCTGAAAATTGCACGGAGTTCCAAAATATTGATCGGTAATCTCACCTCCTGAGATTCCCAAACTCCTTGTGCCGTCAGAGATCCCCACACAGCTCCCCAACCTGTGAGACTTGCATCTGTTGAAATTACAGTCCAGGTCGGAAGCACAAAAGAAGCCCCCTGAATTAAACGATGGTGATCTGTCCACCATGTTAGAGAGTGTCGAACAATCGGTTTTAAAGATATTAATTGAGATATCTTCGTGTAATCCTTGCACCATTGCTTCAGCATACAGAGCTGAAGAGGTCGCATGTGAAAACGAGCAAAGGGGATCGCGTCCGATGCAGCAGTCGTAAGACCTAGAATTTCCATGCATAAGGCTACCGAAGGGAATGATTGTGACTGAAGGTTTCGACAAGCTGTAATCAACTTTAAACGTCTCTTGTCTGTTAAAGACAGAGTCATGGACACTGAATCCATCTGGAAACCCAGAAAGGTTACCCTTGTCTGAGGAATCAAAGAACTTTTTGGTAAATTGATCCTCCAACCATGATCTTGAAGAAACAACACAAGTCGATTCGTATGAGATTCTGCTAAATGTAAAGACTGAGCAAGTACCAAGATATCGTCCAAATAAGGAAATACCACAATACCCTGTTCTCTGATTACAGACAGCAGGGCACCGAGAACCTTTGTAAAAATTCTTGGAGCTGTAGCTAGGCCAAACGGCAGAGCCACAAACTGGTAATGCTTGTCCAGAAACGAGAATCTCAGGAACTGATAATGATCTGGATGAATCGGAATATGCAGATATGCATCCTGTAAATCTATTGTGGACATATAATTCCCTTGCTGAACAAAAGGTAAGATAGTCCTTACAGTTACCATCTTGAACGTTGGTATCCTTACATAACGATTCAATATTTTTAGATCCAGAACTGGTCTGAAAGAATTCTCCTTCTTTGGTACAATGAAGAGATTTGAATAAAACCCCATCCCCTGTTCCGGAACTGGAACTGGCATAATTACTCCAGTCAACTCCAGATCTGAAACACATTTCAGAAATGCTTGAGCTTTTACTGGATTTACTGGGACACGGGAAAGAAAAAATCTCTTTGCAGGAGGTCTCAACTTGAAACAAATTCTGTACCCTTCTGAAACAATGCTCTGAATCCAAAGATTGTGAACAGAATTGACCCAAATTTCCTTGAAAAAACGTAACCTGCCCCCTACCAGCTGAGCTGGAATGAGGGCCGCACCTTCATGTGGACTTAGAAGCAGGCTTTGCCTTTCTAGCTGGCTTGGATTTATTCCAGACTGGAGATGGCCTCCAAACTGAAACTGCTCCTGAGGATGAAGGATCAGGCTTTTGTTCTTTGTTGAAACGAAAGGAACGAAAACGATTATTAGCCCTGTTTTTACCTTTAGATTTTTTATCCTGTGGTAAAAAAGTTCCTTTCCCACCAGTAACAGTTGAAATAATGGAATCCAACTGAGAACCAAATAATTTGTTACCCTGGAAAGAAATGGAAAGTAAAGTTGATTTAGAAGCCATATCAGCATTCCAAGTTTTAAGCCATAAAGCTCTTCTAGCTAAAATAGCTAGAGACATAAACCTGACATCAACTCTGATAATATCAAAAATGGCATCACAGATAAAATTATTAGCATGTTGAAGAAGAATAATAATATCATGAGAATCACGATGTGTTACTTGTTGCGCTAAAGTTTCCAACCAAAAAGTTGAAGCTGCAGCAACATCAGCCAAAGATATAGCAGGTCTAAGAAGATTACCTGAACACAGATAAGCTTTTCTTAGAAAGGATTCAATTTTCCTATCTAGAGGATCCTTAAACGAAGTACCATCTGACGTAGGAATAGTAGTACGTTTAGCAAGGGTAGAAATAGCCCCATCAACTTTAGGGATCTTGTCCCAAAATTCTAATCTGTCAGACGGCACAGGATATAATTGCTTAAAACGTTTAGAAGGAGTAAATGAATTACCCAAATTATCCCATTCTTTGGAAATTACTGCAGAAATAGCATCAGGGACAGGAAAAACTTCTGGAATAACTACAGGAGTTTTAAAAACCTTATTTAAACGTTTAGATTTAGTATCAAGAGGACCAGAATCCTCTATTTCTAAAGCAATTAGGACTTCTTTAAGTAAAGAACGAATAAATTCCATTTTAAATAAATATGAAGATTTATCAGCATCAACCTCTGAGACAGAATCCTCTGAACCAGAGGAATCATCAGAATCAGAATGATGATGTTCAGTTAAAAATTCATCTGTAGGGAGAGAAGTTTTAAAAGATTTTTTACGTTTACTAGAAGGAGAAATAACAGACAGCCTTCTTTATGGATTCAGAAACAAAATCTCTTATATTATCAGGAACATTCTGCACCTTAGATGTTGAAGGAACTGCAACAGGCAATGGTACTTTACTAAAGGAAATATTATCTGCTTTAACAAGTTTGTCATGACAATCAATACAAACAACAGCTGGAGGAATAGCTACCAAAAGTTTACAGCAGATACACTTAGCTTTGGTAGATTCAGCACTTGACAGCGATTATCCTGTAGTATCTTCTGACTCAGATGCAACGTGAGACATCTTGCAATATGTAAGAGAAAAAACAACATATATATAAAGCAAAATTGATCAAATTCCTTAAATGACAGTTTCAGGAATGGGAAAAAATGCCAAAGAACAAGCTTCTAGCAACCAGAAGCAATAAAAAATGAAACTTAAATAATGTGGAGACAAAAGTGACGCCCATATTTTTTCGCGCCAAATAAGACGCCCACATTATTTGGCGCCTAAATGCTTTTTGGCGCCAAAAATGACGCCACATCCGGAACGCCGACATTTTTGGCGCAAAATAACGTCAAAAAAGGACGCAACTTCCGGCGACACGTATGACGCCGGAAACGGAAATAGAATTTTTGCGCCAAAAATGACGCAATAAAATGAAGCATTTTCAGCCCCCGCGAGCCTAACAGCCCACAGGGAAAAAGTCAAATTTTAAGGTAAGAAAAAATGTTAAATTAAAATGCATTATCCCAAATATGAAACTGACTGTCTGAAAATAAGGAAAGTTGAACATTCTGAGTCAAGGCAAATAAATGTTTGAATACATATATTTAGAACTTTATAAACAAAGTGCCCAACCATAGCTAGGAGTGTCACAGAAAATAAGACTTACTTACCCCAGGACACTCATCTACATATAGTAGATGGCCAAACCAGTACTGAAACGAGAATCAGTAGAGGTAATGGTATATATAAGAGTATATCGTCGATCTGAAAAGGGAGGTAAGAGATTAATCTCTACGACCGATAACAGAGAACCTATGAAATAGACCCCGTAGAAGGAGATCACTGCATTCAAATAGGCAATACTCTCCTCACATCCCTCTGACATTCACTGCACGCTGAGAGGAAAACCGGGCTCCAACTTGCTGCGGAGCGCATATCAACGTAGAATCTAGCACAAACTTACTTCACCACCTCCATCGGAGGCAAAGTTTGTAAAACTGAATTGTGGGTGTGGTGAGGGGTGTATTTATGGGCATTTTGAGGTTTGGGAAACTTTGCCCCTCCTGGTAGGAATGTATATCCCATACGTCACTAGCTCATGGACTCTTGCTAATTACATGAAAGAAATAGCCTTGGTCCCAAACGGACAGAAAATTGAAAAGTGCTGTGGTCATTAAGGGGTTAATCTGAGGTGCCTCAAGTATTGGCCACATCAGTTAGTGATTGTAAAGGTTTAATAAATAAATGGTAACTAAAAATATTCTTAAAAACAGGGGCACAAAAAAGGGCACCTTCACTCGTTAAACTTTACAAAGACGCTTAATTTTTTTTAAAATACTTACATTTGAGATATGTTAAACATAACACTGATCCTCCGCACGCAGCTCCTGCTTTCATTAGCATATCGATGACTATCTGGCTTCCTCCAATCGTTGCCTACCCCATGAGCTGGACGCCAAAGGGGACACACGACGATTGGAGGAAGCCTGATACGTCATCGATCTGCTAAAGAAAGCAGGAACTGCAGAGGATCAGCGTTATGTTTACCATGATGCAAAGGTAAGTATTTTAAAAAAAAATAAGCGTCTTTGTAAAGTTTAATGAATGAAAGTGCCCATTTTAAGATTATTTTTAGTTGCCATTTATTCATTAAACTTTACAATCGCTAACTGATGTGGTCAATACTCAAGGAATCTCAGATTAACAAAGAATAGGTTATATTGTAGCATTGAGAGGGAATAAATGTCCAGTTATTTGTTTTCAAAAGCAAATCGTCATTTTTCCATATATAACATTTTCCAAGGCCAGAGGAAACCATAGGGGCTTTGGGGTTTTTTTTTTTTTGTTTTGTTTCTGTTCCAGTTTTTATTTTGTCAGACTTCAAA